>NW_024752437.1:0-8157 GCF_018991925.1 Homarus americanus
AAGGGGTGCCCAGCCATCACATCCCGGCCATGGTGCCTGACAGCCCAGCATCTCACCACGGGTCATGGTGCTGGAGGGGTGCCCGGCCCTCACACCCCTGGATTCATGGCATGAAAGGGTGCCTGGCCCTCACACCCCGGTTCGCAGCACTGTAGGGGTGCCTGGCCCTCACACCCCATTTCATTGCACTGGAAGCGGCCCTGCACCCCTGGATTCGTGACACTGAAGGGGTGCCCGGCCCTCACACCCCGGGTCATGGTGCTGGAGGGGTGCCCGGCCCTCACACCCCGGGTCATGTCACTGAAAGGGTGCCCGGCCCGCACACCCCGGGTCATGTCACTGAAGGGGTGGCCAGCTCTCACACTCCGGGTCATGGCACTCGAGGGGTGCCCGGCCCTCACATCCCGGGTCATGTCACTGAAGGGGTGTCCAGCCCTCACACCCCGGGTCATGGCACTAAAGGGGTGCCCGGCACTCACACCCCAAGTCATGGTGCTGGAGGGGTACCCAGCTCTCAGACTCTGGGTCATGGCACTGAAGGGGTTCCTGGCCCTCACACCCCGGGTCATGGTGCTGAAGGGGTGTCCGGCCCTCACACCCCGGGCCATGGTGCTGGATTGGTGCCCGGCCATCACACCCCATTTCATGGCACTGAAATAGTGCCCGGCACTCACACCCCGGGTCATGTCACTAGAGGGGTTCACGGCGCTCACACCCCGGGTCATGGACCTAAAGGGGTGCCCGGCCGTCACACCCCGGGCCATGGTGCTGGAGGGGTGCCCGGGCCTCACACCCCGGGCCATGGTGCTGGAGGGGTGCCCGGCCCAAACATACCGGGTCATGGAGCTGAAGGGGTGCCCGGCCATCACACCCCGGGAATCATGGCATTGAAGGGGAGCCTCACACATCGGGCCATGGTGTTGGAGGGAAGCCAGGCCCTGACACACCCCGGTCATGACACTGAAGGTGCCTGGCCCTCCTTAGGCCAGGCGGTGCTGAGGGCGGCCCACACCCCCTGCACGTCACTGAAAGGGGCAGCCTCACACCCCTGGGCCATGGTGTTGGAGGGGTGCCCGGCCCTCACATACCGGGTCATGGAGATGAAGGGGTGCCCGGACATCACACCCCTATTCATGGCACTGAACGGGTGCCCGGTCCTCACACCTTTGGTCATGTCACTGAAGGGGTGCCCAGGCCTTACACCCCGGGTCATGGCACTGAAGGGGAGCCCGGCCCTCACACCCCGGGTCATGGTGCTGAAGGGGTGCCCGCCCTCACACCCCGGGTCATGTCACTAAAGGGCTGCCCAGCCCTCACACCCCGGGTCATGTCACTGAAGTGGTGCCCGGCCCTCACACCGCGGGTCATGGCACTGAAGGTTTGCCCGGCCATAACACCCCTGGTCATGTACCTAAAGTGGTGCCCGGCAATCACACCCCGGGTCATAGCACTAAAGGGGTGCCCGGCCCTCATACCCCGGGTCATGGTGATGGAGGGGTGCCCGGCCCTCACACCCGGGGTCATGTCACTGAATGGGTGCTCGGCCCTCATACCCCAGGTCATGGTGCTGGAGGGGTGACCGGCCCTCACACCCCGGGTCATGTCACTGAAAGGGTGCCCGGCCCTCACACCCCGGGTCATGTCACTGAAGGGGTGTCATCTCACACCCCGTCATGGCACTGGAAGGGGTGCTCTGGCCTCACACCCCTGGGTCATAACACTGAAGGGGTGCCTGGTCACACCCAGGTCATGTCACTGAAAGGGGGTCCGCCCTCACATCCCGGCCATGGTGCTCGGGATTGCGCCCGGCACTCACACCACGGGTCACTGCGGTGCCGAAGGGGTGCCCGGCCTCACACCCCGATCTGGCGGCATTGAAAGCGGGTGCCCGGCCCTCGGCACCCCGGTTCGCAGCACTGTAGGTGCCTGGCCTCACACCCCATTTCATGGTGCTGGAGGTGCCAGCCTCACCCCAGGTCCTGCCACTTGGTGCCCAGCCCCTCACACCCCAGGTCATGTCACTGAAGGGTGCCCAACCCTCACCCCGGGTCATGGCACTAAAGGGGCTGCCCAGCCCTGCAGGTCCATGTCCACTGGAGGGGTGCCCAGCTCTCACACTCCGGGTCATGGCACTGAAGGGGTGCCTGGCCCTCACACCCCGGGTCGTGGACTAAAGGGGTGCCCCGCCCTCACACCCCAAGTCATGGTGCTGGAGGGGTGCCCAGCTCTCACACTCCGGGTCATGGCACTGAAGGGGTGCCTGGCCCTCACACCCCGGGTCATGGTGCTGAAGGGGTGTCCGGCCCTCACACCCCGGGCCATGGTGCTGGATTGGTGCCCGGCCATCACACCCCATTTCATGGCACTGAAATAGTGCCCGGCACTCACACCCCGGGTCATGTCACTGAAGGGGTGCACGGCCCTCACACCCCGGGTCATGGACCTAAAGGAGTGCCCGGCCCTCACTACCCGGGTCATGGGGTTGAAGCGGTTCCCGGTCCTCACACCACGGGTCATGGAGCTGAAGGGCTGCCCGGCCATCACACCCCGATTCATGACACTGAAAGGGTGCCCGTCCCTCACACCCATGTCATGTGAAGGGGTGCGCGGCCCTCACACCCCGGTTCATAGCTCTGTAGGGGTGCCCGGCCCTCACACCCCGTTTCATGGCACTAGAGGGCTGCCCGGCCCTCACACCCCGGCTCATGGCACTGAAGGGGCGCCCTGCCCTGACGCCTCGGGTCATGTCACTGAAGGGTTGCCCGGCCCTCACACACCGGGTCATGGCACTGATGCGGTGCCCGGCCGTCCCACCCCTGGCCATGGCACTGAAGGTATGCACGGCCCACACACCAGGGGTTATGGAGCTGAAGGGGTTCCCTGCCCTCACATCCCGGGTCATGGGGCTGAAGGGGTGCCCAGCCCTCACACCCCGGGTCATGGCACTGAAGGAGTGACCGACCCTCACACACCGGGTCATGGCACTGAAAGGGTGCCCGGCCCACACACTCAGTGTCATGTCATTGAAGTGGTACCCGGCCCTCACACCCCGGGTCATGTCACTGAAAGGGTGCCCGGCCCTCACTCCCCGGGTGATAGCACTGAAGGGGTGCCCGGCCCTCATACCCCGGGTCATGGTGCTGGAGGGGTGCACGGCGCTCACACCCCGATTCATGTCACTGAAATCGAGCCCGGTCCTCACACCCCAGGTCATGGCACTGAAAAGGTGCCCGGCCCTCACACCCCGTGTCATGTGAAGGGGTGCCCGGCCCTCACACCCCGGTTCATAGCTCTGTAGGGGTGCCCGGCCCCTCACACCCCGTTTCCTGGCACTAAAGGCGTGCCAGGCCCTCACAACCCGGCTCATGGCACTGAAGGGGTGCCCGGCCCTCACACCTCGGGTCATGGCACTGAAGCGGTGCCCGGCCGTCACACCCCGGGCCATGGTGCTGGAGGGGTGCCCGGCCCTGACACCCCGGTTCTTGACACTGAAGGGGTGCCCGTCCCTTACACCCCAGGCCATGGTGCTGGAGGGGTGCCCGGGCCTCACACCCCGGGCCATGGTGCTGGAGGGGTGCCCGGCCCAAGCATACCGGGTCATGAAGCTGAAGGGGTGCCCGGCCATCACACCCCGAATCATGGCACTGAAAGGGTGCCCGGCCCTCACACCACGGGCCATGGTGCTGGAGGGGTGTCAGGCCCTGACACACCCTGGTCATGACACTGAAGGGGTGCCCGGGCCTCCTTAGGCCATGGTTCTGGAGGGGTGCCCGGCCTTCACACCCCGGGTAATGTCACTGAAAGGGTGCCCGGCCCTCACACCCCTGGCCATGGTGCTGGAGGGGTGCCCTGCCCTCACATACCGGGTCATGGAGATGAAGGGGTGCCCGGACATCACACCCCGATTCATGGCACTGAACGGGTGCACGGTCCTCACACCTTTGGTCATGTCACTGAAGGGGTGCCCAGGCCTTACACCCCGGGTCATGGCACTGAAGGGGTTTCCTGCCTCGCCACCCCTGGGTCATGTCACTAAAGGCTGGCCCAGCCTTGGCTATTCCCGGGTCATGTCAATAAGTGGTGTCTGCCCTCACACCTTCGGCTGCAAGGTTTGCCCTGCCCTCACACCCCTGGTCATGTACCTAAAGTGGTCTGCACCACACCCCGGTCATAGCACTAAAGGTGCCTGGCCCTCATACCTCGGGTCATGGTGCTGGAAGGTGACTGGCCTTCACTGGTCATGTCACTGAAAGGGTGCCTGGCCCTCACACCCCTGGGTCATGTCACTGAAGGGGTGCCCTGACCTCATACCACGGGTCATGGTGTTGATGGGTGCCCCGGCCTCACACCCCGGGTCATGTCACTGAGGGTGCCCGCCTCACACTTCGGGTCATGTCACTGAAGGGGTGCCCATCCCTCACACCCTGGGTCATGGCACTGAAGGGGTGCCTGGCCCTCACACCCCGGGTCATGTCACTGAAGGGGTGCCAGGCCGTCACACCCCAGGTCATGTCACTGAAAGGGTGTCCGGCCCTCACATCCCGGGCCATGGTGCTCGATTGGTGCCCGGCACTCATACCACGGGTCATGGTGCTGAAGGGGTGCCCGGCCCTCACACCCCGATTCATGGCATTGAAAGGGTGCCCGGTCCTCACACCCCGGTTCGCAGCACTGTTGGGGTGCGAGGCCCTCGGACCCCATTTCATGGCACTGAAAGGGTGCCCGGCCCTCACACCCCGATTCGTGACACTGAAGGAGTGCCCGGCCCTCACACCCCGGGTCATAGTACTGAAAGGGTGCCCGGCCCTCACACCCCGGGTCATGGTGCTGGAGGGGGGCCCGGCACTCACAACCCGGGTCATGTCACTGAAAGGGTGCCCGGCCCTCACACCCCGGTCATACACTGGAAGGGGTGCCCATTTTCACACCCGGGTCATGGCACTGAGGTGCCTGGCCCCTCACACCTCGGGCCATGTTTCACTGAAGGGGTGCCTGCGCTCACACCCCGGTCATGTCACTGAAGGGGTGCCCGGCCCTCACACCCCGGGTCATGGCACTAAAGGGGTGCCCGGCCCTCACACCCCAAGTCATGGCACTGAAGGGGTGCCTGGCCCTCACACTCCGGGTCATGGTGCTGAAGGGGTGTCCGGCCCTCACACCCCGGGCCATGGTGCTGGATTGGTGCCCATTATCACACCTGTTTCGCCAGCACTGAAAGGTGCCCGCCCTCCTCCCCGATTCGTGACACTGAAATGGTTCCCCGACCCTCACACCCCGGGTCATGTCACTGAAGGGGTGCACAGGGTCCATGTGGACCTAAAGGGGTGCCCAGCCCTCACTACCCCGGGTCATGGGGTTGAAGCGGTTCGGTCCTCACACCACAGATTACATGAGCTGAAGGCCCGGCCATCACACCTCGATTCATGGCACTGAAGGGGTGCCGTCCCTCACACAGGTGTCATGTGAAGGGGTGCGCAGCCCCTCACACCCCGGTTCATAGCTCTGTAGGTGCCCGGCCCTCACACCCCGTTTCATAGCACTAGAGGGCTGCCCGGCCCTCACACCCCCGGCTCATGGCACTGAAGGGGCCTGCCCTGACGCCTCCGGGTCATGTCACTGAAGGGTTGCCCGGCCTGCACACCCCGGGTCATAGCACTGATGCGGTGCCCGGCCGTCCCACCCCTGGCCATGGCACTGAAGGTGTCTGGCCACACTGGGTCATGGAGCCTAAAGGGTTCCCAGCCCTCACCCGGGTCACATGGGGCTGAAGGGGTGCCCAGCCCTCTATCCAGGTGTAGCACTGAAGGAGTGACAGAGCCCTCACACTACCCCGGTTCATGGCACTGAGAAAGGGTGCCAGCCCCACACACTCAGTGTCATGTCATTAGTGGTACCCAGCCCTCACCCAGGTCATGTCACTGAAGGGGTGCCCGGCCCTCATACCCCGGGTCATGGTGCTGGAGGGTGCGGCGCTCACACCCCGATTCATGTCACTAATCCAGGCCGGTCCTCCACACCCCAGGTCATAGCGCACCTGAAAAAGGTGCCCGGCCCTCACCCGTGTCATGTGAAGGGTGCCAACCCTCACCCAGTTCATAGCTCTGTAAAGTGCCCGGCCCCTCACCCCGTTCCTGGCACTAGAGAGCGTGCCAGGCCCTCCCTAACCAGCTCATGGCACTGAAGGTGCCCGGCCCTCACACCTCGGGTCATGGCACTGAAGCGGTGCCCAGCCGTCACCGGGCCGCGGTGCTGGAGGGGTGTCCAGCCCTGACACCCTGTGACACTGAAGGTGCCCGTCGCCACCCCAGGCCATGGTGCCTGGAGGGGCCAGGCCTCACACCCCAGGTCATGTCACTGAAGGGTGTAGCTCTCCACACTCGGGTCATGCTTTGGAGGGTGCACGGCCCTCCCTCCCGTGTTATGTGAAGGGGTGGCCTCACACCCAGACCCATAATTACTGGAGGGGTGCAGACCTCACACCCGAGCCACCATGGTGCTGGAGGGTGCCCAGCCTGCCCAGCCAAACATACGGTCATGGAGCTGAAGGGGTGCCCGGCCATCACACCCGAATCATGGCACTGAAAGGGTGCCCGGCCCTCACACCACGGGCCATGGTGCTGGAGGGGTGTCAGGCCCTGACACACCCTGGTAATGACACTGAAGGGGCCGGGCCTCCTTAGGCCATGGTGCTGGAGGGTGCCCGGCCCTCACACCCGGGTAATGTCACTGAAAGGGTGCCCAGCCCTCACACCCCGGGCCATGGTGCTGGAGGGGTGCCGGCCCCTCATACGGTCATGGAGATGAAGGGTGCCCGGACATCACACCCCGATTAATGGCACTGAACAGGTGCCCGGTCCTCACCTTTGGTCATGTCACTGAAGGTGCCCAGGCCTTACCCCCCGGGTCATGGCACTGAAGGGGAGCCCGGCCCTCACCCCGGGTCATGTCACTAAGGGCTGCCCAGCCCTCACACCCAGGTCATGTCACTGAAGTGGTGCCCGGCCCTCACCAGGTCATGGCACTGAAGGTTGCCCGGCCCTCACACCCTGGTCATGTACGTAAAGTGGTGCCCGCAATCACACCCCGGGTCATAGCACTAAAGGGGTGCCCGGCCCCTCATACCGGGTCATGGTGCTGGAGGGTGACGCCCTCATACCCGGGTCATGGTGCTGGAGGGTGACCGGCTACCCCGGGTCATGTCACTGAAAAGGTGCCCGGCCCTCACACCCCGGGTCATGTCACTGAAGGGTGCCCGACCATACCCCCAGGTCATGGCACTGAAGGGGTGTCCGGCCCTCACACCCGAGGTCTGGTGCTGGAGGGTGACGGCCTTCACACCCGGTCATGGCACTAAAGGGGTGCCAGCCTCACACCCCAAGTCATGGTGCTGGAGGTGCCTGGCCCTCACCCCAGGTCATGGTGCTGAAGGTGTGGGCCTCTCACCCCGGGCCATGGTGCTGGATTGGTGCCCGGCCATCACACCTGTTTCATGGCACTGAAAGGTGCGGCCTCCTCCCCGATTCGTGACACTGAAATGGTGCCCGACCCTCACAGCCGGTCATGGCACTGAAGGGGTGCCAGCCCTCACGGTCGTCACTGAAGGGGTTGCCCAGCTTTCACAATCCCGTGCACTGGGTTTCATACACCACAGGTCATGGTGCTGAAGGGTGCCAGCCCTCACACCCTGATTCATAGCATTGAAGGTGCCGGCCCTCACGGTTGCAGCACTGTAGGGGTGCCCGGCCCTCACACCCGGGTCATGGCACTGAAGGGTGCCTGGCCCTCACCCGGGTCATGTCACTGAAAGGGTGCCCGGCCGTCACCCCAGGTCATGTCACTGAAAGGGGTGTCCGGCCCTCATCCGGGCCATGGTGCTCGATTGGTGCCCGGCACTCATACCACGGGTAATGGTGCTGAAGGGGTGCCAGCCCTCACACCCCGATTCATGGCATTGAAAGGGTGCCCGGCCCTCACACCCCGGTTTGAGCACTGTCGGGGTGCCCGGCCCTCACACCCCATTTCATGGCACTGAAAGGGTGCCCGGCCCTCACACCCCGATTCGTGACACTGAAGGAGTGCCCGGCCCTCACACCCGGTCATAGTACTGAAAGGGTGCCCTCAACACCGTGTCATGTGAAAGGGGTGCCCGGCCCTCAA
>NW_024752438.1:0-13762 GCF_018991925.1 Homarus americanus
CAGGAGTGTGAGATATATGAGCGAGTCAGGGTGTACCTGGGAGTCAGAGGTGTACCTGGAGGTGTACCTGGGAGTGTCACAGGGAGTGTCAGGAGTGTCAGGCAACAGAGGTGTCCTGGTCAGAGGTGTACCTGGTGAATATAGGAGTACCTGGGGATCAGATGTGGGAGTGGGTGTACTTTGGTTCCTGGGAGTGTCAGGAGTGAATGAGTAAACAGGTGCTCGAGGTTTGGAGTGTCGGAGATGCCTGGGAGTGTCAGAGGTGTACTAGAATGTAAGTGGGAGTACTTGCCTGGTGGATTTGGGCGTCTGAGGTGGTTTTGGGAGGTCAGAGGTAATGTGTGAGTGGTACTTGGGAATCAGAGGTCTGTGGTAGTGCCTGGGGTGTCAGAGGCTCTGAGCAGGAGGTGTACCTGGGATTGCTCAGGGATGGTGCAGTAGAGGCAAGTGGGCTGGCAGTGTCAGCTGGTAGAGTGTCAGAGGTGCATGGGTCTGAGGTGCCGGGTGTCTGGGTGAATCTCTTGGGAGTGTAGAGGTGCATGGGAGAGGTGTAACAGGAGGTGAGGCCTGGGAGGTCGGGTGGGTGGGGTTGGAGAGGGTGGGTGTTGAGGCATCTGGGAGCAGCCGAGGCATCTGGGAGATTATGAGGCACAGGAGTAAGACGGTGTACCTGGGAGCAAGTGGGAGGTGTACCTGGCAGTCTTGGGAGGCACCTGGGAGTGCCTGTAGTGTCTGAGGTGCATCTGAGGTGCACCTGAGTGTTCGAGGATGTTTGTAGGTACCAGGAGTGCACCAGGAGCACCTGGGAGTGGCACGGATGAGGTGAAACATGAGTGTCTGATGTGCACCTGGGGGAGTGAGGTGTACCTAGGGAGTTATGGAGGTGTTTGTGAGGTCGAGATGCTTGTGGGAGGAGTGAGGAACTGGGAGGTTGAGGTGTACCTGGGAGCAAAGAGAAATTTATGTGTGTCAGAGTACTGGGAGCGTCAGGGCTGGGCAACAGGGTTCATGGAGGTGTACGTGGGAGTGTCAGGGTGTTTGGGGGAACAGAGTTTGGTGTGGGGGTGGTGCATTTGGGAGTGGGTCTGGTGAGGTGCATTTTGGGGAGGTGTTCTGGGAGTGTCGGTTTTGGAGTGTCAGAGGTGCCTGTGATTGTAGTGGTGCACTGGAGTCTGATAAGTGCAGTTTTCTGCACCTGAGTGTCTATGATATTTAGAGCGTGTTCAGAGATTACCAGGTACTGGAGTGTCTGAGGTACCTGAGTGTCAGGTGAGCACAGGGGCACAGGAGTACCTGTGGTGCCTGAGTACACCCCACACTCCCAGGCACACCTCTGACACTCCACAGGCACCCCTGACACTCCTGGTACTTCTCTGACACCCCAGGCACACCCCAGACACTCCCAGGCACACCCCAGACACCCCAGGCACACCTCTGACACCCAGGTACCCCTCAGACACTCCCAGGTACACCTCTCACACTCCCAGCTACTCCTCTGACACTCCCCTGGTACTCTCTGACACCCCAGGCACACCCCAGACACCCCAGACACACCCCAGACACTCCCACGCACCTCCTGACACCCTAGGCACACCCTCTGACACCCATGTACACCTCCGACACCCCAGGCACACCTCTGACATTCCCAGGTATTCCACTGACACCCCTGGCACACCCCTGACTTCCAGGCACACCTCTGACACTCCCACGTACACCCCAGACACTCCCAGGCACACCCCAGACACCCCAGGCACACCCCAGACACCCCAGGCACACTTCAGACACTCCCCAGGCACACCTCTCGACACTCCTAGGCACACCGCTGACACTGCCAGGCACACCTCTGACACTCCATGCACACCTCCGACACTCCCAGGTAAACCCCTGACACCCCAGGCACTCCACTGACACTCCCCTGGCACACCCCGACACTCCCCAGGCACAGCCTGACACTCCCAGGCACACCTCTGACACTCCCCAAGTACCCTCTGACACCCCTGGCACACCTCTGACACCCCAGGCACACCTCTGACACTCCCAGCACACCTCTGACACTCCCAGGCACACTCTGACACTCCCCAGGTACACCTCTGACACTCCCAGGTACAACTCTGACACTCCCAGGCACACCTCTGACACTCCAAGGTACACCTCTGACACTTCCAGATACACCCTGAGACTCCCAAGCACTCCACTGACATTCCCTGGCACACCTCTGACACTCCCAGGCACATCTCTGACACCCCAGGCACACCTCTGACACTGCCAGGCACACCTCCGGACACTCCCAGGCACACCCTGACACTCCCAGGCACACCTCTGACACTCCCAGGTACTCTTGTGACACTCCCAGGCACAACCTGACACTCCCAGGTACACCTCAGACACTCCCAGGTACACCTCTGACACTCCCAGGTACACCTCCTAACACTCCCTTTGTACTCCTCTGACACTCCCCTGGTTCACTTCTGAGACTCCAGGCACACCTCTGACTCTCCTGGTTCACCTCCGATATCCCAGGCACAACCTGACACCCCAGGTAAACCTCCGGATACCCTAGTACACCTCCCCACACTCCCCAGGCACACCCTCTGACACTGCAGGCACACCTCTCACACCCCAGGCACACCTCCCACACTCACAGGCACTCCCAGACACTCCCCTGGCACTCTCTGACACTCCCAGGCACACCCCAGACACTCCCAGGCACACCCCAGACACCCCAGGCACACTCTGACACTCCCCAGGACCTCAGACACCCCAGGCACACCTCACACCTCAGGTACTCTGTGACACTCCCCTGGCACTCTCTGACACCCCAGGCACACCCAGACACTCCCCAGACACACCTCAGACACTCTCAGGCACCCCTCTGACACCCTAGGTCACACCTCTGACACTCCATGTATACCTCCGACACTCCCAGGCACACCTCTGACATTCCCAGGTATTCCACTGACACTCCCTGGTACACCCCTGACGCTCCCAGGCACACCTCTGACACTCCCAGGTACACCCCAGACACTCCCAGGCACACCCCAGACACTCCCCAGGTACACCCCAGACACTCCCAGGCACACTTCAGACATTCCCAGGCACACCTCTGACACTCCTAGGCACACCGCTGACACTGCCAGGCACACCCTGACACTCCATGTACACCCCTGACACTCCCAGGCACAGCTCTGACACCCCAGGCACACCTCTGACACCCCCAAGCACACCCCTGACACCCCCTGGCACACCCTCTGACACCCCAGGCACACCTCTGACACTCCTGGGCACACCTCTGACACTCCCAGGTACACCTCTGACACTCCCAGGCACAACTCTGACACTCCCAGGTACACCTCTGACACTCCAAGGTACACTCTGACACTTCCAGATACACCTCTCTGAGACTCCCAGGCACTCCACTGACATTCCCTGGCACACCTCTGACACTCCCAGGCACATCTCTGACACCCCTTGCAACCTCTGACAGCACACCCCTCACCCCGTGTTCTGCACACCTGCCCACACCCCAGGCACACCTCTGACACCCCCAGGCACACCTCTGACACTCCCCAGAACTCTTGTGACACGTCCAGGCACACCTCCACACTGCCAGGTACACCTCTGACACTCCATGTACACCTCTGACACTCCCTGGTACTCCACTGACACTCCCTTGGTACAACCCTGACACTCCCAGGTACACCTCAGACACTCCCAGGCACACCTCTGACACTCCCAGGTACACTCTGACACTCCCTTGCATCTTCCTCTCACACTCCTGGTTCACCTCTGAGACTTCCAGGCACACCTCTGACCTCCCTGGCACACCTCCGATATTCCCAGTACAACTCGACACTCCCAGGCAAACCTCCGATACCCCTAGGGTACACCTCTTACACCCCAGGCACACCTCTGGCACTGCAGGCACACCTCTCACACTCCCAGGCACTCCTCTCACACTCCCAGGTACTCCTGTGACACTCCCTGGTACTTCTTTGACTCTCCCAGGTTCACCCCAGACACTCCCCACAGCACACCCCAGACACCCCAGGCACACCTCTGACATCCCAGGTACCCTCAGACACCCCAGGCACACCTCCCACACCTCAGGCACACCTCTCACACTCCCTGGCACTCCCTGTGACACCCCTGGTACTTCTGACACCCCAGGCACCCCAGACACCCCAGATACACCTCAGACACTCTCAGGCACACCCCTGACACCCCAGGTACACCTCTGACACTCCATGTACACCTCCGACACTCCCAGGTACACCGCTGACACTGCCAGGCACACCTCAGACACACCTAGGCACACTCCCAGACACTCCCCAAGTACACCTCTGACACTCCCAGGGTACCCTCTGTCACCCATGACACACCCCTAACACTCCCAGGCACACCGCTACACTCCAGGCACACCTCTGACACTCCCAGGCACCTCTGACACTCCCAGGTACACTTCTGACACTCCAGGTACCTCAGACACCCAGGCACACCTCTGACACCTCAGGTACACCTCTCACACTCCCCTGGCACTCCTGTGACATCCCCAGTACTTCTCTGACACCCCACACCCCAGACACTCCCAGATACACCTCTACACTCCCAAGGCACTCTGACACTCACAGGCACACACCTCTGACACTCCCCAGGTACACCTCAGACACCCCAGGTACACCTCTGACACTCCCAGGCACACCTCTGACACTCCCCAAGCACACCCTGACACTCCTAGGTACTCCTCTGTCACCCATGATGCACCTCTAACACTCCCAGGCACACCGCTGACACCCCAGGCATACCCTCTGACACTCCCCAGGCACTCCTGTGACACTCCCAGGTACAACCCTGACCTCCCAGGTACCTCAACACTCCAGGTCCACCTCCTAACACTCCCAGGTACACCTCTCACCTCCCAGGTACCTCTGACACTCACAGGACTCCTGTGCACTCCTGGTACTTCTCTGACACTCCCAGGCACACCTCAGACCCTCCCAGGTACACCTCAGACACTCCCAGGTACACTTCTGACCTCCCAGGTACTCCTCCAGACACTCAGGTACACCTCTCACCTCAGCTACTCTGTGACACTCCCTGGTACTTCTCTGACACTCCCAGGTACACCTCAGACACTCCCAGATACACCTCAGACACTCTCACGTACCCCTCTGACCTCCTAGGTACACCTCTGACACTCCATGTACACCTCCGATACTCCCAGGTACCTCGAGCATTCCCAGGTATTCCACTGACACTCCCTGGTACACCCCTGACTCTCCCAGGTGCCTCTGAGACACTCCCACGTACACCTCAGACACTCCCAGGTACACCCCAGACACTCCCAGGTACACCCCAGACCTCCCAGGTACACTTCAGACACTCCCAGGCACACCTCTGACACTCCTAGGTACAGCTGACCTGCCAGGTACACCTCTGACACTCCATGTACACCTCCGACACTCCCAGTAGACCTCTGACACTCCCAGGTACTCCACTGACACTCCCTGGTACACCCCTGACACTCCCAGGTACAGCTCTGACACTCCCAGGTACACCTCTGACACTCCCAAATACTCCTCCTGCACTCCCTGGTACACCTCTGACACTCCCAGGTACACCTCTGACACTCCCAAGTACACCTCTGACACTCCCAGGTACACACCTCGCCTGCAGTGCACTCTGCACTCCCAGGTACAACTCTGACACTCCGGGACCTCCTGACCTCCAGGTGCACCTCTGACACTCCAGATACACCTCAGACTCCCAAGTACTCCACTGACATTCCCTGGTACACCTCTGACACTCCCAGGTACATCTCTGACACTCCCAGGTACACATCTCTGACACTGCCAGGTACACCTCTGGCCTCCCGGTACCGACACTCAGGTCCCCCGACACTCCCAGGTACCTCCTGACCTCCCAGTTACACCTCTGACCTCCCAGGTACTCTTGTGACCTCCCAGGTACAACCCCTGACACTCCCAGGTACACCTCAGACACTCCCAGGTACACCTCTGACACTCCCAGGTACACCTCTAACACTCCTTGTACTCCTCTGACACTCCCTGGTTCACCTCTGAGACTCCCAGGTACCTCTGACTCTCCTGGTTCACCTCCGTATTCAGAGTACAACTCCGGCCTCCCAGGTAAACCTCCGATACTCCTAGGTACCTCTTACCTCCCAGGTACACCTCCCAGGCCTCCGCAGGTGCACCTCTCCCACCTCCCAGGTACTCTCACACTCCCAGGTACTCTGGGCACTCCTGACAAGCCTCCTGGGCACTCCCAGGTACACCTCAGACACTCCAGGTGACTCCTCAGACACTCCCAGGCACACCTCACACTCTCAGGCCTCCTGTGACCTCCCTGGTACTTCTCTGACATCCAGGCCTCAGACACTCCCAGATACACCTCAGACACTCTCAGGTGCACCTCTGCACTCCTGGGTACACCTCTGACACTCCATGTATACCTCCGACACTCCCAGGTACCTCTGACATTCCCAAGTGTTCACTGACACTCCTGGTACACCCCTGACGCTCCCAGGTACACCTCTGACCTCCCAGGCACCAGACACTCCAGGTACACCTCTGACACTCCCAGGTACACCTCTGGCACTCCCAGGTACACCTCTGACACTCCTAGGTACTCCTCTGTCACTCCTGATGCACCTCTAACACTCCCAGGTACACCTGACACTCCCAGGTATACCTCTGACCTCCCAGGTACACCTCTGACACTGCTCCAGGTACACCTTTGGCCACTCCCAGGTACTCACTGACATTCCCTGGTACACCTCTGATACTCCCAGGTACACCGTGACACTGCCAGGTACACCTCCGACTCCCAGGTACACCTCCGACACTCCCAGGTACACCTTCTCCTCCCAGGTACACCTCCGACTCTCCCAGGTACAACTCTGACCTCCCAGGTACACCTCCTGACACTCCAAGGTACACCTCTGACACTCCCAGGTACACCCAGGTACTCTTGTGACCTCCCAGGTACACCTCCGACACTCCCAGGTACACCTCGGCCTCCCATAACCCCACACCTCCGATATTCCCAGGTACACCTCCGATATTCCCAGGTACACCTCCGATACTCCCAGGTACACCTTTGAGACTCCCAGGTACTCCACCCGACACTCCCTGGTACACCTCTGAGCATTCCCAGTTACCTCTGACCTCCATGGTACAACTCTGACACTCCCAGGTACACCTCTTTCCTCCCTGGTTCTCCCAGGCACTCCCAAGGTACCTCAGGCACTCCAGGTACACCTCCGACCTCCCAGGCCACCTCTGACACTCCCAGGTACACCTCTGACACTCCCAGGCCACTCTTGTGTTACTCAAATTACCTCTGACACTGCCAGGTACACCTCCCCAACACTCCCAGGCCTCGCCCGATCTCCAGGTACACCTCAGACACTCCCAGAGTACACCTCAGGCACTCCTAGGTACACCTATCACACCCCAGGTACCTCACACACTCCCAGATACTCCTGTGTGACCTCCCTGGTTTCTTCTGACCTCCCAAGGTACACCTCAGACACTCCCAGGTACCTCTGACACTCCCAGGTACACCTCAGACACTCCAGGTACACCTCCTGACACTCCAGGTACACCGCTGACACTGCCAGGTACACCTCGGCACTCCATGTACACCTCTGGCCTCCCCGATACACCTCAAACACTCCTCAGGTGCCCTCGACACTCCCAGGTACCTCTGACACTCCATGCACCTCCGACACTCCCAGGTACACCTCAGACACTCCCAGGTACCACTTCTGACACTCAGGTACTCCTCAGACACTCCCAGGTACACCTCTCACTCTCAGGTACACCTCTCACACTCCCAGGTACTCCTGTGACACTCCCTGGTACTTCTCTGTCACTCCCAGGTACCTCAGGCCTCCCAGATACACCTCAGACACTCCTCAGGTACACCCCTGACACTCCCAGGTACACCACCCCCAACCTGCCAGGTACACCTCAGACACACCTAGGTACACTTCAGACACTCCAGGTGGACCTCTGACACTCAAGTGCACCTCTGACACTCCCAGGTACACCTCTGACACTCCAGGTGCACCTCCAGAAATTCCAGGTCACACCTCCGATATTCCCAGGTACCCACCTCCGATGCTCCCAAATTTACCTTTGAGACTCCAGGTACTCCACTGACACTCCCTGGTACACCTCAACATTCCCAGTTACACCTCTGACACTTCATGGTAAAACTCTGACCTCCCAGGTGCCACCTCTTTCCTCCCTAGTTCTCTGACACTCCCAGGTACACCTCTGACACTCCAGGTACACCTCCTGACCTCCCAGGTACACTGACCTCCCAGGTGCTCCTCAGACACTCCCAGGTACACACCTCTCCCCACACTCCTCAGGTACACCTCACACTCCCTATGGTACTCCTGTGACACTCCCTGGTACTTCTCTGACACTCCCAGGTACACCTCGGCCTCCCAGATACACCTCTGACACTCCCAAGTGCCTCTGACGGCCTCCACAGGCACCTCCCAGCACTCCAGGTACCTCAAGACACTCCCAGGTACACCTCCTGACACTCCCAGAGTACACCTCTGACACTCTGCGTGCACCTCCTGACACTCCCTAGGTGCTCCTCTGTCCTCCATGATACACCTCTAACACTCCCAGGTACACCACCCAACCTCCCAGGTATACCTCGGCCTCCCAGGTACCTCTGACACTCCAGGTACACCTTTGACCTCCCAGGTACTCACTGACATTTCCTGGTACACCTCCCCCGGCACTCCAGGTACACCGCCCCAACACTGCCAGGTACCTCCGACTCCCAGGTGCACACTCCGACACTCCCAGGTGCACTTCTCACCTCCCAGGTACACCTCCGACTCTCCCAGGTACAACTCTGACACTCCCAGGTACACCTCTGACACTCCAAGGTACACCTCTGGCCTCCCAGGTTCACCTCTGACACTCCAAGTACTCCACTGACATTCCCTGGTACACCTCTGACACTCCCAGGAACATCTCTGACAGTCCCAGGTACACCTCTGACACTGCCAGGTACACCCCTGACACTCCCAGGTACTCTTGTGACACTCCCAGGTACACCTCCGACACTCCCAGGTACACCTCTGACACTGCCAGGTACACCTCTGGCACTCCCAGGTACTCTTGTGACACTCCCAGGTACACCTCCAACACTCCCAGGTACACTTCTGACACTCCCAGGTACACCTCCGATATTCCCAGGTATACCTCCGATATTCCCAGGTACACCTCCGATACTCCCAGGTACACCTTTGAGACTCCCAGGTACTCCACTGACACTCCCTGGCACACCTCTGACATTCCCAGCTACACCTCTGACACTCCCTGGTACAACTCTGACACTCCCAGGTACACCTCTTTCACTCCCTGGTTCTCCCCTGACACTCCCAGGTACACCTCAGACACTCCCAGGTACACATCAGACACTCCAGGCACACCCCCACACTCCCAGGCACACCCTCCCTGACACTCCCCAGGCACTCCAGACACCCCCAGGCACACCCCTGACACCCCAGGTACACCTCAGACATTCCCAGGTACACATCAGACACTCCCAGGTACACCCCTGAAACTCCCAGGTACACCTCAGGCACTCCCAGATACACCTCTCACACCCCCAGGTACACCTCTCACACTCCCAGATACTCCTGTGACACTCCCTGGTTTTTCTCTGACACTCCCAGGTACACCTTAGACACTACCACGTACACCTCGGACACTCCCAGGTACACCTCAGACACTCCCAGGTACACCTCTGACACTCCCAGGTACACCGCTGACACTGCCAGGTACACCTCTGACACTCCATGTACACCTCTGACACTCCCCGATACACCTCAGACACTCTCAGGTACCCCTCTGACACTACCAGGTACACCTCTGACACTCCATGTACACCTCCGACACTCCCAGGTACACCTCAGACACTCCCAGGTACACTTCTGACACTCCCAGGTACTCCTCAGACACTCCCAGGTACACCTCTCACACTCTCAGGTACACCTCTCACACGCCCAGGTACTCAGTATTGCGAACGTTAAATTCCAAAGAGTTCGTGAACAAGGGAGAAAACACAGATCCATCGTGATGCACTTCGCTAGCCTAACCTAACCTAACAAAAAGTAAATTCTACGGCTATGTTAAATACCCCAAAGTAACAGAAACATCAGTAATTATATCCATTTTGGATAGGTTCCTCTTTGGAATTTAGCGTTTTTCGCTGTTTATTATTTCATTATTTTGACTACATTTCAAAGAAAACATTATTAATCAGGTTTTATTGATGTAAAACATATATTCGTGAAGATTTTACCCTGATTTAATATACTTTTGGGTACATTTGGGTACTTTTGGGTAATTCGTTGTACCGAAAAGCTCTTGCTCAATAATAAGTCTCCTATCGTTATAGCTAATAAGAAACTCCCACACCACCCCCTGCACATGCGCTGTAGATGTTAATAAAAAGCGAAGATGGAGATAAAGAGTACTGGGTGAGGGGGGGGGGGTCAGATCTTCTCCATGAGATGTAAACAACACATGGCGACACTTGTGACTGACCAAATCTAATAATATTGAAAAATTTATATCTCGGTTATCCTTAATTTCCTGCGTAAATATCATACAATAAAAATGTCTTAAAATTGTTTAAACATTACAAAATTAATAACAGCGAGAGAAAGACCGGTGTATTACTATAAATTCACTGAGACGTGGCTCTCAAATTTTTTACGTTATTTGCTGATGGTCTAATGCAGTGGTTCCCAACCTTTTTTGGCTGCGACCCTAAATTTCCCAACAATACAGAGTCGTGACCCTCAGGCATATACTGTAATATATAGCTTGAATGTTAAGCAAAAATTTGTTTGACTTTATGATAAGTACTTTATTTTTAAAATTGTCTGAGGGCCCCTCGCGACCCTACGGAGGACACCCCGCGACCCTGATTTGGGTCGCGACCTGAGGCTGGGAACCACTGGTCTTATGTATGACTAACCTTGTTATGCATTTAAAGGTAATGTTTCATTAACCACCCATCACCTATTTTCACATGAAAAATATATTTTTTCTCGAGTTTTGTTGCCATTTTAGATGATTCTGGATATTGTGTTTATTTTTGGAATGCGCTGCTAAATTCAAGTTTATTCTTTCGTTTCTCGAAGAGATCTGTTAAATAGTAAGAGAAAATAATCTTAAAAAGGTGATGGGTGGCTAATGAAAAATGACCCATTTAAAAACTAACTTAGGAGTAATACTTGTCCTTAACCCATTCTTCCTCTGGTTGTACAAAACTGAAATGATACCCTCCTCATCTAGTGTTTCTGACTACATTAAGCACAGTATGTTATTTTTAGCAAAAACATTAATCCATATACGGTATATAAGAGTAACATTTATTGTGATAATGCTTAGTTTTTAATATATTTACGGTAATGTGTGAGAACACTAGTACCACCAGGAGTGTTTGGTTTTGTTCATTTGTTCCACAGATGTTCTTATCATTATAGTAAGTATTATAAAAGAGGTGACCGGTGAGGTCTGTATTTAAAAAATTACACCAGGCTACTGAATATTGAAAAAAGGTCTTTATAGTGTAAATCATCGTGTTAAATACAAATATGACCTTCATTGCCGTCGGCAATAAGCAGTAGTTGAGATATTGGAAAAAAAAAGTGGAATGTCAAACAGTGTAAAAACCTAAAAAAACTAAAAAAACCTAACCTAACCTCAACTAACCTACCTAACCCCTAGTGTGTAAGAAAGTTACCTTAAGTAAGAGATATAGGAGAATAGAGTGATGCGACTTCAGTGAGGAAGTGGCCGTCAGTGTCTCTGTTATCACAGTACCGTGCATGGCAATCTACACAATATTGACACTGAATTACATCTCGGACACTTTACATATGAAATAAAATCACTGCGACCCCAAAAAATGAAAACAGCTGCTGCTTCATTGTCCAAAATGCGTTGAATAATGTGGCAGCCAGCCAGTGTACATCTATCTCGCACAGACGCCGACTTCCAACTGGCCGCAAATGCTGATTAGCTCACATGCTGACTATGTCACATCAGCACTCAAGCTGATTGGCGTGCACGACTATGTCACATCAACACTCTTGCTGATTGGCCAATTATACTTTCCCTTTTTATTTACTTTTATTCAAAAATTATAATCTTTTGACAGAAATGTTATAGAATATTTTTTTTTATTTATTCTCTATTGCCCCAAATATGACTCAATATTCAGTTGCCTGGTGTCATTTTCTAAATATTGACCGGTGACCGTATGGTCAATTTATAGTAGTGCACCGTTCTTTCTTTGTATATTAGATATATGTTTTTCCTATGGTTTTTGATGAGTTTTAAATGAATTTGACATATATTTTTGTTATGTATGACCCAAGTCTCATCAGATACCTGCCAACAATGATTATTGTCACTTGTCATGACTCGTACAGCTCTGCATTATGATCCCATTCTCGTTGCCGACGTTCTGGTAGAGAATCAGGTACCCGGGATGACTTATATTTCCATGGTGTGGTATTTCTTGTTTATTACACACAGAGTTAACCGCCAAAAGCAGCATCCAAAAAGTATTAGCACAGACACAAACTTGTTTACTCATAGTGTACAACCGTCCAACGAAATAGAATCACGGGAAGGCATTTAACATATACAGCTAGACCCTGACTTACGACGGGGTTAGGGACCCAAATCCGGGTCGTAAGTCCGACATCGTCGTAAGTCCGACATAAAAAAAAAAAAGATTAAAAATCTACAATGAAATACAGTACACTAAACGTAATAAATAATGAGGAATGGATACAGTACAGTAAAAGTAATAAATAATGAGGACTGGATACAGTGTGACTGAGCACTTACCTTAAATGTAGTCAGCTGAATGCACACTGGGCCCCCATAATTTTCTATTTACAGGATACATGGAAACTATATTAATTGGAAGAAGCAGAAGAGGAAACGGCTGGGTGGGTCATCAATGTCGCTTTCTTCAGACAGGTTTATGTGCTGTGAAAACTTGCTGGTTGAAGGTATTGGTTCATCTTGAGGGAGTGAAGAGGCAGCACTGGTGGGGCGTGAGGAGACAGCACTGGGGGACTTCTTGAAATAGTTGTCCAATTTAGACTGCACAGTTTGCTTTTACTTTTCATTATAAATTTCTCTGCAGCAAGCAAGTGCATCTTGGATCGTTCTGTCAACTTTGGCATAATGCTCATAATTTTGATCCATGCCATCAAACATTTGTGTTGCTTTATTAATTGTAGCAAATGCCTCTGCCATTTGTTTCACTGAAAACTTTTTGGGGGGGTGCAGGTTCTTCTTCTACATCTTGTCTCTCTTCTTCCTCTGCATTTTTCTGTGCATCTAGTTCAATAAGATCCTCGTTACTGAGCTCTTCTGCTACACTCTCAACTAACTGTCCAACATCTGCATTATCAATTTCTAACTCCAGCTGTTTACCTAACTCCACTATCTTGTTACTAATATCCGAAATAACTTCATTTTCATTAAATCCTTTGAAACTATGCACATATCTTTTCAGGATTTTCTTCCATATTCCATTCATGCAATGTTTTGTAACCTGATCCCATGCTGTACTAATATTCTTTATACGTGGCAAAATGTTGTACTCCTTCCAAAACTGTCTGAGCGTTTTCTCACCTTCAGTAGCAGGAACAGCCTGAGCGAAGGTCGTG
>NW_024752439.1:0-22934 GCF_018991925.1 Homarus americanus
GGTTATTTCTGGGGCGACAACGTCGCATTGGTGGTTGAATGTGGGTGCGCCAGTCCATGGACTTGTGATGATAGGCTTGCTTGTTTTAAGGGCCGCCTCTGGCATGGCGTGGCGATTAAACCAAGCGGGCTCGGTTCGGGTTACCCTGGTGTCGGAGACAGTCAGCAGGCACGAACTGCGTAACGATGGATGTATGTTCGACCCTGCGTGAAGGTGGCGGCGACAAACTCTTGGTGCGCCGCCGCAATACGTTCAACTTGTCGATGTATCTGGTATTCTTCGATTCACGTACCGACCGCGGTTTGCTGCGGTCTTCACGTAAACCCACAGGCGAGTGATCCCCGTTAAGGTTTGTGTATTTGCCATTTGGTCTTTCGACCTTCGCCATCTGAGTCAGTCTCAATGAGGTTTTGAACTATAGCCGGTTGTGGTTGGTTTGGCCGGACGGCGGTATTCATTTTTTTGACACTTGAATTCCTCTTTTAGGTCAAGAGGCTTATTCGCGGTAAGGAAGACGGGCCGGGCAGCGTCAGCTGTCCGTCCTCCTCCCAGTCTTCGCGCTCTCCTTGAGTGTAGTCCACCTACGGCGTGGTGGTACCTATTTTGGTCTCGAGGGCAGGATTGTCTTTAAGCTGCTGGAGTTGCCAGTGCAGAGCCGAGACCGCCAAATCAGAAGTGTAGTTTAGGCGCCCGTTCTCTTTCTCTCTGTGTTGGTCATCGCAGGTTCCCTCGAAACTATTACTGACTTTACTTCCTCTAAATGTCGAAGATTTGGACATCTTTCCGTCAGCTCGATGAAAACCTCATGACAGCGGGCAAATAATCCAGGCGTAGAATCCAGCTAAATCATTCAATCATTGTAGCGGCCGGTCAGCAAGGAGGCGAGAGCGTAGTCAGCATGGCTGATGACTTACTTAGAATTCCTCGTTCATGAGAACAATTACAAGCCCAATCCCTCAAGAAAGGCTTTGAACAGGTTTGCGCTCGTCTCCTAGGGAGGAAACTCGTTGATCCCTTCAGTGTAGCGATGCTGCCCAGAACATCTAAGGGCATCACAGACCTATTGTTGCTCAATCTCGTGCGGCTAAATTGCCGCTTATCCTCAAGAAGAAGTTGCGAACTGATTTCTGTATTCATCAGAATCCGTCGACTACTTAGTGGGCAGTCTCGTTTCGTTATCGGTCAACCAGACAAATCGCTCCACCAACTAAAACTGCCTTACCACGAATCGAGAAAAGGCTCTCAATCTGTCAATCCTTGATTGTCTGGGCCTGGTGGGGTTTCCGTGTTGAGTCAGAATTAAGCTCACTCCTATTGGTGCCCTTCCGTCAATTCCTTTAAGTTTCAACTTTAACCTGCTTCCCGGAACCAAGACTGGTTTCCGGAAGCTGCCCGCGGGTCATGGGATCTTTTCGGCGGATGGCTGGTGGCATCGTTTATGTGGATTGGGCGGTATCTATGTGTGAACCTCTAACTTTCGTTCTTGATTAATAAACATATGTAAATGCTTCGTAGTTCGTTGTTATGATCCAAAATTTCACCTCTAGGCGTCTATGTCAGATGCCCCGCCTGTTCCGATTAGTCATTGCCTCTGGTTCAAAAACCAACAAAATAGAACCGAGGGTCTTATTCCATTGTTCATGCATCACCATTCAGGCCATTTCAATAGCCTGCTCCTGAAATACTGGTACAAAGCATCTCCGGCCTCGGGTTTTCGACAAAAAGAGCATCGTCTGTGAGGGCAGCGGTGGCTGGCTGTTGGGGCGTGACAGTAAACACCCGTGATTGCACCGTCTGATTCGAACTGAGATCAACTACGAGCTTTTAACCGCAACAACTTTAATATAAGCTATTGGAGCTGGAA
Source organism: Homarus americanus (assembly GCF_018991925.1). Taxonomy (NCBI): domain Eukaryota; kingdom Metazoa; phylum Arthropoda; class Malacostraca; order Decapoda; family Nephropidae; genus Homarus; species Homarus americanus. The sequence goes on from NW_024752439.1 coordinate 1,865, forward strand.
TTACGCGGCTGCTGGCTGGGCTGCCCTCCAATGGATACTCGTTAAAGGATTTAAAGTGTACTCATTCGATTCGCGAGGCCTCGGATGAGACTCACATCGTTATTTTTCGTCACTACATCCCCGTGCCGGGAGTGGGTAATTTGCGTGCCTGCTGCCTTCCTTAGATGTGGTAGCCGTTTCTCAGGCTCCCTCTCCGGAATCGAACCCTGATTCCCCGTTACCCGTTATAGCCATTGTAGGCGCATAACCTACAATCGAAAGCTGATAAGGCAGACACTTGAAAGAAGCGGCGCCGGTGCGGAGACCGTGCGCTCAGCCCGAAGTTATTCAGATTCACCACAGGTGGGTTACGGACCGGGGGCCGACCAGTTTTGAACTAATAAAAGCGCTCTTCCCTTGCGGTCAGAGACCAATTGCATGTATTAGCTCTAGAATTGCCACAGTTATCCAAGTAAGTGGGTTTACAGATCCAATGAAACATAGCTGATTTAATGAGCCATTCGCGGTTTCGCCTTAAATCGGCTTGTACTTACACATGCATGGCTTAATCTTTGAGACAAGCATATGACTACTGGCAGGATCAACCAGGTAGCTGCTGCTGTTGGCGGCGCCTATCACGGCGGCCAAAATAGTGAGATTGAGAGAGAGGCAGAAGACATTGGGCGAGGGACCGCACGTTGGCCTTAGAGAAATAGCAAACCAGATGATCAGATCTAGCTGCACCTTCTCTTGCTATCCTCGGCGCCGGCAGCGCCACCGTGTGTGCCAATCTCCTCCCTTATCCGCTCCTCTTTGCCCCAGCTCCAGCGAGGCAGCCGACATTGGGCGAGGGACCGCACGTTGGCGAATCTCCTCTCTTATCCGCTCCTCTTCTCTTTGCCCCAGCGAGGCAGAAGACATTGGGCGAGGGACCGCACGTTGGCCTTAGAGAAATAGCAAACCAGATGATCAGATCAAACTGCACCTTCTCTCGCTATCCTCGGCGCCGGCAGCGCCACCGTGTGTGCCAATCTCCTCCCTTATCCTCTCCTCTTCTCTTTGCCCCAGCGAGGCAGCCGACATTGGGCGAGGGACCGCACGTTGGCCTTAGAGAAATAGCAAACCAGATGATCAGATCAAACTGCACCTTCTCTCGCTATCCTCGGCGCCGGCAGCGCCACCGTGTGTGCCAATCTCCTCCCTTATCCGCTCCTCTCCTCTTTACCCAGCTCCAGCGAGGCAGCCGACATTGGGCGAGGGACCGCACGTTGGCCAATCTCCTCCCTTATCCGTCTCTTTTTTCTTTTGTGGCCGAAGGCCGCCTCTGTATCCTCCTTTCTCTCTTACTGTTTGTGGGGGTATTGGGCTCGGCGTTCCTTGTCTTGGTTGATTGTGTATTTCGGGTGGGAACGCCATCATCGTTTGTTAGGTGATTAAGGCCTTGTGTCTTTTAATAGATTTGGCTGTGGCTTTCTCTTTTAGTGTATTTCTGCTCCAGACTGCGCCTGGTGCGTGTTGTTGGACCATGGCTTTTTCTATGCACATTAGGAGGTAGCAGTTTGGCGTGGAATAGTGCAATGAATCTGGTCAAGCTGTGGTGCTGCTTGAAGCGGCACAGGCGAGCGGGGTGATCAGCCAACGCAGTCCGCTGGGTACTGGGTGAAGCAGGCGAAGGGGCGTTCGGTAAAGGCGCATCATGTCTGTGGCAGCTGGTGGGGTGTTGGCGGCGTGTGGCGGGAGGCGGGTAATAGTGTCCAGCGGAAGAGACCTGGCAAGTGTGGTTGATAGGTGGCGGACTGCTCGCCATAGCCGGCTCCTGCCAGTTCCTCTGGTCGCGAGATACAAATCTACTCTCTCTCTCTCCTTCTGCTCCAGCCTTGAAGAGCTGGGGAAGCGATATATTTGGTTGTTGTTTTGAATGCGCGCTTTGTATGAGCGCCGCGGCTCGCTGGTAATGTTTACACCGAATATGTGTGAAGCACCCTCTCATAATATGGTGAAATGGTGCATTGGACCTGGTGGACGATGGGACATTCGTACCTTTCTCAGTTGATGTTGGTAAGGTTAAAACTGTTCGCTGAGACAGCCGAATAACCCGGTTTAGGTGGTGGTGGATGCCTCTGTGATGCTTGCTGTGATGAAACCTGGTGGCGACGTGAGGTAATAATGTTCAATAGGGGAGCGACTGGCTGGTGTTGTTGATGGTGCGACTATTCGCCATTCCACGCGAATTCCTCTGTTAATGAGACTGTCTCTCTCTCGCTCTCCTTCTGTCCAGCCATTTGGGGCAGGGAGAATCGTGACAATTTGGTTGGTTTTGAATGCCGCGTTTTTGCCTTGCGCAGGCGCTCGCTGGGCGAAGATATTCATCGAATATTGTGTACTCTCATAATATGGTGAAATAGTGCGTTTAGCATACAAGAGCGCGATAAGGCGGTCGTCTTGCGCACCTCGGTGAAGTTGTTTGATCGTTTGGGCAAGGGTTAAAGCTGGCTGTTCGCGAATAGCCGGCGTTGTTCCGGACTTGTCGACGCAGCATCATGATGCTGTTGGAAAGAGATGATGGCGGCGTTTGTTCGCGGTTAATGTTTAATTGGAGATTGAACCTGGCTAGTGGGGAATTCGTAGATCGCGCTAATGCCATTCCTCTGACCCGTGATTTTCTCTCTCTCTCTTCTTCTTCTGCTGCTGCTGCTGCTGTGTCCAGCCATTGCAGGGCAGGGAAGAAGCGGCAACTTTGGTTGTTGTTTTTGAATGCAGCAGGCGCCGGCGCTCCGCTGGGCGGGTGTTCACGGATGAGTTGTTGTGGGTACCTCCCTTAATATAGTGAAATAGTGCAGATCCGGCGTGAGGCGGACGATAGGACAGTGCAGTGCCTTTTCAGTTGAAGTTGTTTGATCGTTTTGTTGTTAGGCAAGGTTAAACCGACTGTTCGCGAACGGAATAGTTGTTCGGACTTTAATAGGCATACATCATGAGTGCTGCTGCTTTCGCGGAAGCGTGGTGGCGGGTGTCTTGCCGAGGGTAATATTGTTGGTGGAGACAGACCTGGCTAGTGAAATTCGTAGTCGCGTCCTGCCATTCCTCATGATATTCTCTCTCCTTTGCTTCTGCTGCTCTTTCCAGCCATTGCAGGGCGGAGGGAAAGCGGCAACTTTGGTTGTTGTTTTTGAATGCGGCGCTTTTTGCCCTTTGGGCAGCTCGGCTGGGGGCGGAGGATCACACGAATGGGTGTGTGGGCTTCTCTCTCTCCTTAATATAAATTATATTAATCACATACAAGGCGGACGTGGGACAGTCACGTACCGCGCCTCGAGGTGGAGTTGTTTGATCGTTTGTTATGGCAAGGTTAAAACCCGACTGTTGGCGAAAGCCAGAGTGCCAGTTCGGACTTACAATAGACGCAGCATCATGTGCTGTGCTGTCGCAGGAAACGTGAGTGGCGGCGATGTGCGGAGAATGATATGTTCAGTTGGGAGACGGGCCTTTTGGTGGAAATTCATAGATCGCTCCACTGCCATTCTCTGCCCTTGAGATATTTTCTCTCTCTTCTTCTGCTGCTGCTCCAGCCATTTGCGGGGGAAGGGAAAGCGGCGGAATTTTGGTTGTTGTTTTTGAATGCGGCTTTGTTAGAAGAGGCGCTCGGCGCTGGTGGCGGAAGATATTTCACACAAATATATTGTGCGAAGGCCTCTAGTGAATAGTGCAATCGAACATATAGGCGGACTCCTCTGTCTCCCTTTCGGTGTGTTTGCGATTCTCGGGGATCATTTTGTGAGTATGCTCGACCCCGATTGACTTTAGCGGTCTCCCGATTGGTGTGCAAGTTTTCATAGTATGCTATTAAATGGGCCCCGATTGACTTTGACTGTCTCCCATTCAGATTGTGCAAGTTTCTGTAGTATGCTATCAAATCGACCCCCAATTGGCAGTCCCATTAAAGGTGTGCAAGGTTTCACCTTAGTATGCTATTAATCGACCCCGGATGACTTTGGCGGTCTCCCAATTCGGTGTGCAAGTTTCTGTAGTATGCTATTAAATCGACCCCGATTGACTTTCACTGTCTCCATTCGGGTGTGCAGAGTTTCCTGTAGTATGCTATTAAATCGACCCCGATTGACTTTCACTGTCTCCCGACCGAGATTGTGCAAGTTTCTGTAGTATGCTATCAAATGCATCCCCGATTGACTTTGGCGGTCTCCCCAGTCGGGTGTGCAAGTTTCTGTAGTAACTCCTATCAAATCGACCCCGATTGACTTTGGCGGTCTCAACCGGGTGGTGCAAGGATTTCTGTGGTATGCTATTAAATCGACCCCGATTGGCTTTAGCTATCTCCCATTCGGGTGTGCAGTTCTCTATAGTATGCTATCCCAATCTATTTCGATTGACTTTGACAGTCTCCATTCGGAGGTGCTAAGTTCTCTGTAGTATGCTCAAATCGACCCCAGATTTCGCTTTGACGGTCTCCCCATGCGGGTGTGGAGCTTTCTGGTATGTTTGGCCTTCATCTGTGGGGTGCTACCCCTTACTATAGTGAAATAGTGCCATCTAATTGTACAAGTAGGACGCTTTTCATCACCGTCTCCCTTTCCGTTGTGTGCACATTCTCAGATCAATTTTTGTATAGTATGCTATTAAATCGACCCTCGATTGACTCACTGACGGTCTCCCATTCGGGTGTGCAAGTTTCGACCCCGATTGTTTATTGGCTCCCATTCGGTGTGCAGTTCTGTAGTATGCTATCAAATCACCCCGGTGATTGACTTTGACGGTCTCCCCATTCGAATTAGTACGCAAGTTTCTGTAGTATGCTATCGTCGACCCCCGATTGACTTTGGCGGTCTCCCATTGGTGCCAATTCACCCAGCCGTATGCTATTAAATCGACCCCGATTGACTTTGACGGTCTCCCATTCGGGTGTGCAAGTTTCTGTAGTATGCTATTAAATGCGACCCCCGATTGACTTTGACTGTCTCCATTGGTCAATGCAAGTTTCTGTAAGCTAATGCTATCAAATTGACCCCCGGTGATTGACTTTGTGATCTCCCATTCGGGTGTGCAAGTTTCTGTAGTAATGCTATTAAATCATTTGATTGACTTTGGCGGTCTCCCATTCGGGTACAAGTTTCTGTAGTATGCTATTAAATCGACCCCGATTGACTTTGACTTTGTCTCCCATTCGGTGTGCAAGTTTCTGTGACGCCTACTCAATGAAGCCCGATTGACTTTGTGGTCTCCCTTCGGGTGTGCAAGTTTCTGTAGTATGCTATTAAATCGACCCCCGATTGACTTTGGCGGTCTCCCATTCGGTGCAAGTTTCTGTAGTATGCTAAATCGACCCCGATTGACTTTGACTGTCTCCCATTCGGTGCAGTTTCTGTAGTATGCTATCAAATCGACCCCCGATTGACTTTGGTCTCCCATTCAGATGTTACCGTTCTATGTATGCTATCAAATCGACCCCGATTGACTTTGACCGTCTCCCCATTCGGGTGTGCAAGGATTTCTACTCGTATGCTATTGATATTTGATTGGCTTTGACTATCTCCCATTCGGTGTGCAAGTTTTCCATGGTATTTTATTAATCGACCCCGATTGACTTTCCTTTCTCTAATTAGATTGTGTTCTGTAGTATGCTATCAAATCGACCCCCGATTTGACTTTGTCGGTCTCCCATTCGGGTGTGCAGAGTTTCTGTAGTATGCTATTAAGTGATTTGATTGAGCTTTGGCTGTCCATTCGGGTTGTGCAAGTTTCTGTGGTAATAACTGTCAAATCGATCCCGATTGACTTTGGCGGTCTCCCATTGGGTGTGCAAGTTTCTGTAGTATGCTATCAAATCGACTGGTGTGCAAGTTCTCTGTAGTATGCTATCAAATCGACCCCCGATTGACTTTGACGGTCTCGACCGGGTGGCTGAGTTTCTTGTAGTATGCTATTAAATCGACCCCGATTATTTGGCGGGTGTCCCATTAAGATTAATGCAAGTTTCTGTAGTATGCTATTAAATCGACCCCCGATTGACTTTGACTGTCTCCCATTCGGGTGTGCAAGTTTCTGTAGTATGCTATTAAATCGACCCCCGATTGACTTTCACTGTCTCCCATTCGGGTGTGCAAGTTTCTGTAGTATGCTATCAAATCGACCCCCGATTGACTTTGACGGTCTCCCATTCGGGTGTGCAAGTTTCTGTGGTATGCTATTAAATCGACCCCCGATTGACTTTGACGGTCTCCCATTCGGGTGTGCAAGTTTCTGTGGTATGCTATCAAATCGATCCCCGATTGACTTTGACGGTCTCCCATTCGGTTGTGCAAGTTTCTGTAGTATGCTATCAAATCGACCCCCGATTGACTTTGACGGTGTCCCATTCGGGTGTGCAAGTTTCTGTAGTATGCTATTAAATCGACCCCCGATTGACTTTGACGGTCTCCCATTCGGGTGTGCAAGTTTCTGTGGTATGCTATCAAATCGATCCCCGATTGACTTTGACGGTCTCCCATTCGGGTGTGCAAGTTTCTGTAGTATGCTATTAAATCGACCCCCGATTGACTTTGACGGTCTCCCATTCGGGTGTGCAAGTTTCTGTGGTGTGCTATTAACACGACCCCCGATTGACGTTGACGGTTTCCTATTCGGGTGTGCAAGTTTCTGTAGTATGCTATTAAATCGACCCCGATTAGCTTTGGCGGTCTCCCCATTCGGGTGTGCAAGTTTCTGTAGTATGCTATCAAATCGACCCCGATTGACTTTTGACGGTCTCCCATTCGGGTGTGCAAGTTTCTGTAGTATGCTATCAAATCGACCCCCGATTGACTTTGACGGTCTCCCATTCGGGTGTGCAAGTTTCTGTAGTATGCTATTAAATCGACCCCCGATTGACTTTGACGGTCTCCCATTCGGGTGTACAAGTTCTCTTGGTGCATTTGAAGTATGAGTTGAGTTTAATGAAGTTGATTTCGTCATAGGCACGGTGCTGTGCTGTGCTGTGCCATCGACAACACCAATAAGGAAGGGGCATCTATTTTTACTTAGGCTAGCATACCTAAGTTAAAGCAAACTCCCCTTGCCAATACAAGAAGGAAGAGGATTTCTTATAGTCTAATAAACAATTCATCATGACCAAATACAGTATCTAACACAGGGGGTCCGGGGGCGCAGCCCCCGGTTAGCAACTAACCATTTGATTGCATTATCTCTGAGAATAGTTAGCAATTATCCATTTGATTGCATTATCCCAGGTTAAGGGGGGTTGTGTGTGGTTCCATATCACCAGATTTATTAAAAAACTCTACGTCAGGCTAAACAGTTTAGGCTAGATAGTACGATACGATACGAAGTCATTAGTTAAGAGGTGAAAGAAGATTATTAGGAATTGAAGAAAAAGGTGGTGAAACTGAAATACAGTAGGAGTAGAAAGAATCTGGGCTCAACCAGATCGCTTCATCTTTCTTATTGGTGTTTTGTCTTTGTTCTGCTCCCTTGGGTCGTCAGACCTTTGTATTAATATTGGTTTATTTATATAATGCTGCTTATTATTATTATTTTTGTTATTGTTGGAGTTAGTAAGCCCGCCCAGGTCCTTGTGTAACTGGGAGGGTAGTCACATTTTTTTTGGGTGTTAGTTAAGTGTTAGTTGTGTTAGTCTAAAGGTACACTGTATGCCAGGTTCTTAGTGGAGCTGGTTGGTCACTCTCATCTTTATTCCTCTAGTAATGTTTTATGTAGAAATGTGTATATTGAGGCAGGAGGTGGTTCAATTACTTCTTCCTGTCTATATTATTTTTTCAGTTTTGATATGTTTCTGTGTTAAGTTCGGTACTTTTTTCAAATATTTACAGCTTTTGTTGTGTATATCTACATTGATTGCTAAGGGTTTGCTCTCTTAATGTAGCTGTTCATTATTGATGTGGTCTGTATATTTTATGTTATATATAAATCTGAGGCTATATTTTTGTACTGTTTGTAACCTTTTAATGCACGTTTACTAAGGGTGTTCAATGGGATGGGTGGGTAGTCCATAATTATTGATTTGACAAGACAATATAAATCTTTCTTTTGTTATTAATGCTAAGGTTCTTAAAGCGTTTTATTTTGATAATCTTATTCTGCCTGTCGTTCTTTATCTTTTAAGTATGTTATATATCCTCTTTTTGTTAGTTTAATCAGCATCCTACCTTCCAGTGTCGTATGGGTACTTGGACTACTGGTCGACTAATACTGGACTTGTTTAATCTTAGCTATTAATTATTATCTTAGATTTGTTCTTATTTGTGTCCTGATTTTCATTTTTCTCAAAATCATTTATGTTTTATCGCTCTTACCGTGTAGGTGCCATAGAATTGAGTTGATTTTCTGGGTATGATACTATTTGAGTAATATCATCAGCAAACAGTACATATTCACTAAAGGGGGTAGGTTGAGGTGTGTCTGAAGTATAAATTGTATATAGTGTTGGAGAAAGGCATCCTCCTTGAGGTACTCCACTCTCAAGATTAAACATAGTTCCTAAAAAGTTTCCAATTTGAATTTGTGCTCTCCTATCATCTAAATAGTTACACAATATTCTTAGCATGTATTCGTTAAGTCCCAGTTTTAATATTTTATATTTCAAGCCTAAATGCCCAACTTTATCAAAAGCCTTAGAAACATCCCTTAAAATTATATTGATCTGGTTACCCTTGCTTTTTCTATTGCAATTATTTCCGTTATTATAGCTATTGCAGTTAGGGTATTTCTATTGGGCATAAATCCATGTTGTCTGTTGTTAGTTTTCCCATGTTGTGTTAAAAAGGCTATAAGTCTTGAATTTAATATTTTTTCCAATAGTTTCCAGTAATTTCTAATAAAGATATTAGTACCATAGTTTTGTATTTCCTTATTGTCCTTACCTCTTTGGAATAAATATCATTTTAGCATATTTTTTAGTTTGTCTGGAAAGTAACCAGTTATTAAGCATGCGTTATAAATGTTTAATAGTGTATTTAAAATGTTTTTCAGGTAGATTCATGATCTATGTTCGTGTAATACCTGTAGGCGAGGGCTTTTTCCTTAAATTTCCTCAGACAGTGCATCATTTCTCCCCATGGTTATTGTTGATTTATTATTAGGTAATAAGTTATAGTCTATATATTGCCTTGGGTGATTCTATGTATTTGTCTTCCCATTTCTTCTTCTATCCTTTCTTCGTGTTCACTATCAAATCTTCATTTCCTCATCTGATATTTTAAAGCTTTTACCCATTCCTTTTGAATGCTGAGCTCTTGTTCATTTTCCTCGTGCAATTTTTGTTCCATTTTACTTTAATGTATGGTGTTTTTGCTTGTTGTGCCCCCCTCATCTTGTTTATGGAAGTCCAAAATGTTTTTGTGTCTTTAGTCATGTCAGCCGCCATTATAATATCATTCCATTTTTTTATTGTTTTGCTTCATACATGCGTCTCTCAAAATTTTATCTGTATTTATCTGTGTCGTATATAGTGTTACGAACCCCTCCACCAACTACGAAGCACGCGCCATCTATGCAATCTGCCTACCCAGCACCTGACGCCATCTAGGGACAGACACAGTATGACTCGTCTTAGATTACCACTCCGAGGTTTCACTTCTCCCTATCTGGTTGTTTGCGTCACCAATTCGAGGAGGCACTTGGCTCTGGGGAGTGACCACAGGATCATCTATCCTCTAAACTACCGTACGTGCAGTGACTACCTACCGTCTTCTACAATACTCAGCCTTACTCGTCAGCCATCTCAGCTCCTCACTTAAGTATTTGTATCTTGTATTGCCTCCCCCACGTCCACTTGCTTCAAGATTGTTTTATGTTTTATTAATATGTATATACTGTTAATGTTTAGGTTAAATTTGGTTAAGGGTAATTTATAGGAAGCTGAATATTTTGTTAAGGGATTTATGGTACTTTATTATACACAGCGAAAACTCGCATCCTTTGTCTACCCTTTTATAGTCCGATTGTCTTTGTTTTTTTTTTTTGTTACCTGTTGGGATCTGGGTAGACGTATAATATATTCTAAATCCCCAACTCGTAACAAATGGCGACCATGTTGAGACACGACCTTAAGTACCATATTCCTTCCTCCCTTATTACTCAGTGTTATTCCTCCCAGTCACTTCTGTTCCACAATTGCTTTTACGGTGGTTTAAGTTTCCTTCATATGTGTTTGCATATATTGGTATTATCGTACAGTAAGAGTGACAGGCGTAGGATATTAGGTTCCAAGTGTCATAAGGCTTACCTGTTATTACACGTAACGGTTGTGTAGTAAGTCTTATCGAGTGTAGGGAAGAATCGGATCTGTTTAATGCCGTACCCTCACTCCAGGGTAGGCTGTTCCATAGTCACTAGTTTACGGTGAAGTGATATCTTGGGACGCCCCGCTCTACCAGGACCCCATAATTATAAAGCCTCAATTATTGTTCTTCTCATTATCTCATTCAGGGTCAATCATACCATTTATCAGGGTTGTTAATCCGGATCTTTATATTAATGCCGTAATACGCCCTACCTCTTTCAAGTCTCTTATCCTTATCTAAGGATCTTCTCAGAAGAACAATAATCATAAGTGTAATTTCCCTAGGTATAACTTGGTTAGTTTTCGGGACTTTCTGGTTATCCACTGCCGTGATATTTTCTAGGGTTATCCACTTATCTTATCTTTTGACCATTAGTTAATTTATCCTATTTTTCTTAACAATGGCCACCTCAGGTTTTGATCTCCAGGATTTTATTGAAAATCCTTCCGTAGCTAAATTACGTGTTAATATCTTGAAGAAAGAATGGAAAGAAATAGCCAACTATTACAATATCCCATTTTCACAGCAACTGACTAAGGAAATGTTAAAAAATCATGTGATTGAAGTGTTGGTTCAACAAGAAGTTTTAAAAGAATCCGCTGTTGACAGATTAACGCCCATGTCCAAGAAACTTCAACCACTATCCACCACCCCTCCTCACTCAGAAGTTGCTTCAGGTCTGGCTAGCCCTCAACAAGAAACACAACGAATAGACGCCTTAGAACTGGAACGAGCTAGGTTCGTGTTCCAAATCAAAATGAAAGAACTCGAGTTGGAGCAGGAGTCGGAACAGGCCAAGTTGGAGCACAAGTTGGAGCATGAGGGAAGGTCGGAACAGGCCAAGTTGGAGCATGAGGAAATGATGGAACGGGCCAAGTTGGAGCAGGAGGTTAGACTGAAAGAACTACAGGTAAGAGAGATAGAAGTCACCTTAACATCGGAGTTTAGATCAAAGGAAGTGGCATTAAGAGAGAAACTAGCTGCTTTTAACCCTGCTACTGCTTCTTCCCTTGTTCCCGGGTTTGATGAATCCGATATGGACGGGTCATTTAGGACTTTTGAGAAAATAGCCGGGAAGAATGAGTGGCCAAAGGACCAGTGGGTGTCAGTGTTAGTTCCTAAATTATATGGTAAGGCTCGTAGAGTTTATAACTGTTTAGACCAGACTGATGACTATGATAACGTAAAAAGAATATCCTCACCTCTTATGCTATCACGCCAGATGGATACCGGCAGAAGTTTCGTAAACTGGGAATGATGGTTCATAGAGATGATGGGTGTATTTAGTTCCTAAATTATGGTGAGCTCGTATAGGTTCTTTATTTTAGACCAGATGTTGTTCTGATAACGTAAAAATTCTATACTCTTGTGCTATCTGGATGGATACTTGAAGTTTCGTAAACTAACAAACCATTTTCCTTTGGTTGTCAAAACTTGGGTTTTTAAGAAGTGGTTAGAGGCTACAGAGACCACTCTGTTTCAGGGTTGTTAAGTTGGTAGTCCTGGAGGTGGAAAATAAGAATACATTTCATCTTGGCATGGAGGCGTGAGGTTAATTTACGGGCTGGCTGGTGCAGTCTCGTGCAGAACGTGGTGCTTCCGGCATGTTTGGTCCTCTCTGTGATAGACTCTTGGACGGTGGTGGTGGATTCAATTCTACACCCTCTCCCCGGTGTGACCTGCATTTGCAGCCAATTGCGTTGTTATAAGTGCTAAGTGCTGGATATGGTTCCTGGATCCCAGTCCAAATTTGGCAATATACCAATGTGGAAGGAACATGGATCTCTTCTCTTCCGATTTCACCTGTGGGAAGAATTTCAATCATGGGGTTCTCGTTCTTTCTATTCGTATACTTCCGTGATACGGAGGCAGCTTTTCTATCTCCTGTTTAACGTCATTTCCCCAGTACTGTCTCTTTCACTAATGAGGTGTTTAATTTCCAGATTCTCTTCCCATTCTTCCTATCACACAGCTAAAAGTTTCTCAATGTCCTGATTGCAGGGAACTGCGATGCCAGGAAAAAGACCAATGCCTGTGTGCGGCATTTGTTTATTATTAGGTATTGTGTAGGAATCTGTGGTTCTTTATAAGATGGTCATTCTCCTTACTGTCAACTCCACACTGACAAAAAACTGGCTTCTCATCTTTTCCATCTTTTTTGTCCTTGGTCTGGAGTGTGCGAAATGGGCCTCTTCGTCTAAAACCCTCTAGTTTTTCCTACCACAGAAGGTCTTTTCAATAAGACAATTAGTGGGATGGGCTCGTTACTGCCCAACAATCTGGTCCATCTTTGGCTTCAACTTCATCATACTGGCAGTTGAGGTAAGTTACTTGCCCTTCCGTGTTTTTATTATCATGGAGGAGGTTTTGATGAGGCCTATGGGCTGAGGCTTACCCATCTAGACTTCGTGGTCTAAATACATAGTGGTAATTCCCTCAGTCAGGCCAGCATTAATTGCCTTGCGCATGATGTTTATTTAGACATTTGGAATCCTGAAAACATATAAAAGCTCCTCAACACTATTGACGGCCTGGACTTAGGAAGGGATGTGTCAAAATACTAAAATCTTGTCATATTAAGCCATCAGTATTTTCTACCATTTGAAAAGATTGTTTGCTTGGATTGTGTGGGCCCATTACCAAAGACTAAGAAATCAATTCCTGCTCATTATGGATGCTGATTTTTATCCTGGGGCTTTCTTAAAGCATCACTTTAAAAATGTAATCAAACATCTTTTGCACTTTTCTTCAGTGGGCATTCTAAAAGATCAATCTCCGGTCAGGGCTTACTAATTTTGAGCAATCTTTTCAAACTGGGTGATGAAGATCGTGTGGACCATTGCATCTATGCTCAAAAATACTGTATAGAACACAAGAATGGGATGAAAGCATGACTTATTCTCTTTGCCATCAGGGAATGTCCCAGGAGTCATTGGGTTTCTCCCCGTTCGAGGTTACTATTTGGGAACAAATGAGGACCCTTAAAAATAGTAAAGACAGTGGTTTGACCTCCATCTATTAAGCTCATAACAGTTTAATACATTGACACTTTAAGGACAAATTAGCTGAAGTCCGAACCATGTTCAGTCAAACTTAAAAAGTCAAAAAAAAATGGTGAAGTCCTTCAATTAGTTAAAGATCATTTCTAGGTGTCAAAGTGTTTCCTCTTTCACCTCAGGCTCTCCCCTTAAAAGCAGTTTGCTGGTCCCTATGGTTGCTAGTAAACTCCTCTCACTCTCAACTATATAATCTCTCTGATTTAGAAAAAAGGATTCTGTGTTCACATTAATCTCATGAAACTTTACCATTCAGGCAGTCAGAGGAAGACGTCTCATTTGATCGCTTCTTGTTGCACTTTTGGTTTTGTAGAGGCGGAGCAGATGGAATGTATGGACCTGTTGGAGAATTAGACTTCCTCTACTAAAGAAACCTACCTTAATCACTTATAACGCTTGGATGAGTATTTTCTGTTCTGAATCCATCTCGGTAAAGGTCTCACTGGTTATTATCCTTGTTTCCTAAGTCATCAGACCTCCAGGGTTTTTTGCAATATGCTTATGATATTAAGCTAATCTCTGGATGATGTACAACCCATTGGGCAATCAGTATCGACTAAATCCACAAAAAAAAAGGAATTATGAAAGGTGATTTTTTGTTAAAACATAACTTGGCTGGGCCCTGGTACCTCCTGGGCTTCACTTGCCTTCTCATTCCAAAACCCGATGGCTTTTCGTTTCTTTACCATTATCGTAAAATTGGGAAATTCACTGTCTGAACTCTCCTTTACTTTGATTGAAGATATAATAGACAGCATGAAGCTGCCAAATTTATCGGTGCGGTGGACTTATTGAAGGATATTATCAAATTGGACTCACGGATAGGTACCAAAATAATCTCGGCATTTATAACTCATTTAGTCTTTTCAATATTTGGATTATGGCGTTTGGCTTTTCTAATGCTCCTTCCACATTCCAGAGGCCATCTTCTAATTCAGGACCTTGGTTGGGACGTTCGCCTACCTGGATGACCTGGTGGTGGTGTCGGTTGGCTGGGACGAACATCTGGTGCGTTTGGAGATACTGTTTGCACGCTTCACTGAGAGTTCTGTTGACTTGGCTTAATCTGCTTTGGCTGGGCCTCATGTTACTTACAAGGACGTATCGTTGGGCGTGGTATGTATGAGTGGACCCAGAGACGCAGCTGTTAGAGCCATCTTGTCGCTTCCCTCCAGGACGAGAAGAATGCGCTTCCTGGGATGCGCTACCGTCAGTTCTGCGGTAACTTCGCGTGGCGGACCCTCCTGACCTTACAGTTCTGGGGTCCGCCCATCTTGGAACCAGAGGTTGCGGCCAGTCTGCAGACAGTCTTTCCACCACCTCAAAGCCATCCCTTGCCTCCAAGCCTGTAGTCCACCCCCTGACTACCTGCCCTTCCCATCTGCAAATCGGCGCTAAGCGAGGTGGCCGAGGTGGGGCTGTGCTCCTACAGCAACCAAGCCACTGATATAGTTCACCCTGTGGCATACTACTCACAAATTAAAAAAACATCAGACCAACTGCTGGAGCCATGAAAGGAGGCCCTGGCTCTGGTGTTGGCAATAATGAAGTTTGAATGTTACCTCCAGTCACTTTAAACAGCCTGATCTTCACCGACCTGTACTCCCCACGTTCACATCCAAACCAACCAGACCTGTAGCAGATCCTCGCTGGGCTCTCCCTCACCCAGCCTATAATCTTCAAGTCGGCTTTTGCAGGGTGTGGACAACCTGATGCGGACTCCTTATCGAGCTCCAGTGGAAATGCAGCAGCTACTCTCCCCTACCACGCACCAGGTGATCACCTACTTCGCCCAGCTCTGGAGGTCTTTGGAGGCAGGGGTGTGTTGAACCACGCCATCAATTGTCATGATCTACCTGCCCAGCACCACGAGCAACGCCATCTAGGGGACAGAGGCAATTGTGACTACTCTTAGTTACCACTCTGGGGTTTCCCTTCTCCCATATCCTGGTTGTTCCGTCCACCTCAAGTCTTCTTCGTCAGCTCCAGTTCGGAGTTCAGTTCACTCTGGAGTAGCCACGGATCACCTATCCTGGAAACCTACAGCACAGTGACTACCTACCATCGTGGGACCTTACTTGTTAGCCATCCTAAGCTCGAACTTAAGTATTTGCCATTATATTGCCTCCCCCTCACCTTAGCTTCAAATTATTGTATGTTGTATAAATATGTATATACTGTTAATGTTGGGTTAAGTATGGTTAAGGTAAATTATAAAGCCTAATTCTTTTTGTAAAGATTTATGGTGCTTTATTATACACAAAAAGCTTCGCATCTTTGTCACCCTACTATAGTCCGATTGTCTTTGTTTTTTATTATTTGTTGCCTGTTTAGGATCTGGGTAGACTTAACTATATTCGTCCCCAACTCGTAACAAAATATATATATATATATATATATATATATATATATATATATATATATATATATATATATATATATATATATATATATATATTCTAAATCTCAATCCGTAATAGTATCATGTATATATATATATATATATATATATATATATATGTATATATATATATATATATATATATATGCAAGTAAATCACTGTAGGTGCAAGGTGATCTAGGTATATGCTGATAACCACAAGGAAAGAAGAAAATGAGAGAAATCTCTTGCCGCTAATTTCACTTTAATGTTGGTATATTAAGACTAGATTCTATGATGTTCCTACTGTCAATTGACTTACATGGTAATATTGAGGAGGCATTATCCCAGTCAATGCAATGCTTGTTATCCCTCAAATGAACAAACAGAGCATTGGATTCCTGGCCTGTCCTAACACTGTATTTCTGTTGTTTAATTTTAGTTGCAAGATCTTTACCTGTCTGGCCTAAGTAAAACATATTACATTCCTTGCAAGGAACTTTATAAATGCAACCAATTGTGTTGTTGGGGGAGTTCTTGATTAACATTTGTTTAACAGTGCAAATACAGTGTTAGGAATCCAATGCTCTGTTTGTTCATTTGAGGGATAACAAGCATTGCATTGACTGGGATAATGCCTCCTCAATATTACCATGTAATTCAATTGATAGTAGGAACATCATAGAATCTAGTCTTATTAAACATACCGAAGCATTCAACATGAATTTGAGTAACGGCATGTACAAGCTGGACAATTTTGTAATTAAGAAGATTTGTGATCAGGTGAGAAGGCCGGGTCACTTGACCATCTGACCTGACCACCAACCGTTGTGTGCTATTTAAAGATTAGTAGGGTCATTACTTAATACCTGACCATTGTGGACCTGGTCTCACCCTCCTCTGTATATATACACCTTGATTTGTATTACTCTCTCTAGTCTGTATCAATTTCTGAACTTAATATATATATATATATATATATATATATATATATATATATATATATATATATATATATATATATATATATATATATATGCTGATAACCACAAGGAAAAAAGAAAACACGAAGTTGAGATGCGCTTTCGTGTAATTCACATCTTCACCCCAGAAAGACTTCTGGTTGAAGCTAGTTTGATTAAGGAATTAAAATCGATAAACATTAGTGATGGTCAGTTCAAAACTGATAATATGTTACATAAATTTATTTGTCAGTGGCCCAAGGTTAAAAATGCTTTGAAAACCTTTGATCTAGATGTAGGTTAGTTATTTAGTGGGTCCCTTATTTTTGACCTGACCTGAAATTCCAGAGGTGGAACTGATATTTAAGGGAAAGGAAGAAGAGAAATTAAAGAATATCACTATCAGAAAAGAGGATGTTCTTAAGATAAATAAACTAAAGAAAACAAAATCCCCAGGGCCGGATGAAATTTTCCCTCGAGTCTTCAAAGGGTGTAGGGAACAGATTAGCGGACCCCTCGTAAACTTATTTACAAAATCATTAGACACTGGAGTTGTGCCAGACTTGTGGAAACAGGCAAATGAAATCTATATCCTGTAAGGAGATTAGAGCATCAGTCAAATTACGCCGACTGTTTGACGGCCAGTAGTGGGGAAATTTCTGAATCACTATAGCAGATAGCATCCGATCGCATCTAGAGAAAAGCAAATTAATCTACGACTCCCAACATGGGTTTGCTGTATGGTAATCTTGTCTAACAAATCTGCTAACGTTTTTTAGGAAAGCCTCGAGGTAGTAGATAATGAGAAAAATTACGATGTTATTTACTTAGACTTTAGCAAAGCATTTGACAGAGTACCGCCCAGAGGCTTCTATGAAAATTAAGGCCTGCGGTATCGAGGGGAAAGTTTTAAATTGGATAAAATCATGGCTCACCGATAGAACGCAGAGGGTCAGCGTAGATGGTGTTAAATCTGAGTGGAGCCGTGTAACCAGTGGGGTTCCCCAGGGGTCAGTACTAGGCCCACTCTTGTTCATAATCTACATAAATGATCTAGATACTGGGATCAGCAGTGACATAAGCAATTTTGCGGATGACACCAAAATAGGGCGGCAAATTAATTCAGGGCAGGATGCAAATGCATTACAGGAGGATCTAAATAAACTGCAGGGGTGGTCTGAAAAATGGCAAATGAAATTCAACACCAACAAGTGCAGCGTACTTAATATTGGAAGAACAAATACTTATAATGTATAGAGCCTTAACAACATCAACCTAGAGAAGTCGACTTGTGAAAGAGACCTAGGGGTACTTATAAGCCCGGACCTACGGCCTAGAAAACAGTGCGTTAATGTTCGAAATAAGGCAAACAGAGTATTGGGTTTTATATCTAGAAGTGTAAGTAACAAGAGTGCAGAGGTCTTATTGCAACTATATCTTGCGCTAGTCAGGCCGCACCTCGATTTTGCGGTTCAGTTCTGGTGCCCCTATTATAGAATGGATACAAATTCACTAGAGTCGGTGCAGCGAAGAATGACAAAAATGATTCCGGGACTTAGAAACCTTCCATATCAGGATAGATTAAAGAAACTTAACTTGCATTCCCTAGAAAGACGAAGAGTGCGGGGAGATATGATAGAAGTATTTAAGTGGGTGAAAGGAATCAATAAAGGGGATATAGATAAAGTTCTTATAAAATCCGAGCAGGATAGGACTCGGAGCAACGGATTCAAGTTGGATAAATTTAGGTTTAGGAGGGAGATAGGAAGAAACTGGTTCACAAATAGGGTGGTGGACGAGTGGAACAAGCTTAGCAACTTTGTAGTAAGTGTGGGAACTCTGGAAAGTTTCAAAAGGAGGCTAGATAGATTTATGGATGATGGAGAGTGGTAGTAGCTCTCGACAGGAGCTGCCATGCACAGGCCAACCGGCCTATTGCAGACTCCTTATTTTCTTATGTTCTTATGTTCTTCTTATGTGAATTACACGAAAGCGCTTGGGAACTTCGTGTTTTCTTCTTTCCTTGTGGTTATCAGCATACACCTGGATCACGCGCACCCACAGTGATTTACTTGCATAATGGATTCCACTCGTTACTTCTTCCACTTCTCTACAAGCTCTCCTGGACTGTCTCCTTTTGTTACTGAATACTCCTCTTCGATGATCAAGGCCCACAAATTGAAAATACGCCTGAAATTTCTCCGGACATGCCATAGTGAAAAAGTTATGCCTAGATCAATCCTCCCACAACGTGTCCTGAAGATGTCTGACCGCCCCTTTGATGATTTCCAAGAAATCATCCTAAAGAAACATTTTGAATTAAAGAAAATTGAAGTGGATGAAGCTTTCCGTATTGTAAGACAAAAAAAGCGTGTTTTTAATATGACCATACCGAGTTATTGGAAAAAGTTCATGTTGGATTACTGTTTTGATAAACTGAGACGTGAGCGTTCTGATCTTGAAGCTAAGATAGACCACAAATTGGCACTCCTTATTGGAAATAGTGATTGGACTAAAGATGCCAATCACAACTGTGTAGTGAATCTCTCCTCTAAACAACTAGACAATAATACCTTGTGTGCCCTCGGCTATGGTTTAAGTTTTGATGGCTCTAACAAGGGAGTCGACAGAGTTGACATAGCCAGAGCATTTTGCAATTTGGAGAAATTCAGTAATTTGACAAGTGAAGAAGTGAACATGTGTAAAGATGTTGTGTATGCATCTATGTCTAAGCCTTGTGTTCCAAACTGTGCAGAAAGATTCACCAAAGCAATCCAAGCCATTAAGAAAAATAAGATTCAACATGCCACTAAAGCAGATAAAGCCAACACAGTAGTGATTTTAAACAAAGATGATTATATTTACAAAATGAATGACATTTGTGTGATGCTGCAATATATTCTAAGCTCATAAATAATCCTCTCAACACAGTTAACACCCAGTTCAACAAAAAACTTAAGTCTCTATTGAGAGGCAAAGCTACTCTCATTAAACATCTTACTTCAACGTCCCCTCCACTGCCATACATGTACGGTGTAATCAATACCCACAAGCCTAATAACCCAGCAAGACCCATCATCAGCTCAAATGGGTCAATCTATTATAAATTTTCTGAATGGTTAGTTTCCTTACTAAATCCCCTAGTTGGCAACATTTCTACCTCTAATATTAAGAATAATATGGATCTGGTTGATAAACCCAATAAATTACACATTAATTATGATTTTAAACTGGTCAGTTTTGATGTAACATCACTCATTACAAAGGTCCCAGTTGATGATTTACTGGAGTTCCTCATAGATTTCCTGGATAATATTCCGTTGCCCGTCTCTCAAGACGACTTCATCGAACTCATCAAACTATGTATTAAGGATTGTAAATTTGAATTTAATGGAGAATATTATGCTCAAAAATTTAGTATGACAATGGGTAATCCACTCTCACCTGTATTAAGCAACCTATACATGGAATTCTTTGAAAAAGAAACTATTAAGTAATATTTTACTACCCTCAGCAGTCTGGTTTTGATATGTAGATGATGTATTATGTCTCTGGCCATGTAATGAAGACCTAAAAGCTTTCCTGCCACAACTTAACATCTTAGCCCCCTCGATCAAATTCACTGTGGAATTAGAGCATGACTGTAAATTGCCTTTCCTAGACTGTCTGATCCACAGAATAGGTAACACCTTTAAGTTGAGTTTTTATTGGAAACCTGCTAATGTGTGTTCATACTTTCATTATTATTCTGCCTACCACAATAGTCAAACAGCCAGTATTTTCATCAATGTTTTTACGTGCTTTGAGAATTTGCAGCCCGGAATTCATTGATGAGGAATATAAATATATCTATAATATTGGCTTGAAACTTAAGTACCCTAGATCTTTACTAGACAAATGCCTTAACATGACTAAGAAATCTTTCTATAGAACCGATCCCAAGCCCACCCATGACCATAAGAATCTCTTAGTATTACCATTTCACAAAAAAATTCTCTGAAATTCCTTTACAACTAATAACCTGGAACTTCAATGTGGCATTTAAAAATTCATACACTGTTAAACAAATGTTAATCAAGAACTCCCCCAACATTGCAAGTGGCTGCATTTATAAGGTTCCTTGCAAGGAATGTAATATGTTTTACTTAGGCCAGACAGGTAAAGATCTTGTAACTAGACTTAAACAACATAAATATAGTGTTAGGACAAGCAAGGAATCCAATGCTCTGTTTGTTCATCTGAGGGATAATAAGCATTGCATTGACTGAGATAGTGCCTCCTCAATATTACCTTGTTATTCAATTGACAGTAGGAACATTATAGAATCTAGTCTCATTAAACATACCGAAGCAGTCAACATGAATTTGAGCAATGGTATGT
>NW_024752440.1:0-15646 GCF_018991925.1 Homarus americanus
ACAAGAGACAGTTGTACCAGTGTACAGAACAAGAGACAGTTCTACCACCCGTGTACTAAAAAGTTGTATCACCAGTGTACTAACAAGTTGTACCACCTGTGTACTAACAACAGACAGTTGTACCACCAGTGAACTAACAACAGACGGATGTACCATCAATGTACAAACTGGAGACAGTTGTACCTCCAGTGTACTATTAAGAGACAGCTGTACCACCAGTGTACTAACTAGAGACAGTTGTACTAACAGTATACTAACTGGAGACAGTTGTACCCCCAGTGTACTAACAAGAGACAGTTGGCACCACCAGTGTACTAACAAGAGACAGTTGTACCAGCCAGAGTACTAACAAGAGAACAGTTGAACCACAGGTGTGCTAGCAAGACAGTTATACCAGCCAGTGTACTAACAAGTTATACCACCAGTGAATTAACAAGAGACAGTTGTACCATCAGTGTACTAACAAAAGACAGTTGTACCATCAGTGTACTAACAGGAGACAGTTATACCACCAGTGTACTAACAAGACAGTTGTACCACCAGTTTACGCGACAAGAGACAGTTGTACAACCGATACCTAACAAGAGACAGTTGCACCACCAGCATACTAACTAGAGGAAATTGTACTACCAGTGTACGAACAAGAGACAGTTGTACCACCACTGTACTAACAAGACAGTTGTACCACAAGTGTACTAAAAAGTTATACCACCAGCCTTACTAAAAAAGAAGACAGTTGTACGCAGTGTACTAACACGAGACAGTTGTACCACCAGTGTACTAAAAAGAGACAGTTGTACCACCAGTGTATTACTAACTGAAAGTTGTACCACCAGTGTACTAAAAAAAGAGACAGTTGTTCCACCAGTGTACTAACAGGGAGACAATTGTACCAGTGTACTAACAAGAAACAGACCTTACAAGTGTACTAAAAGAGACAGTTGTACCACCAATGTACTAACAAGAGAGACAGTTGTACCCCCAGTGTACTGACAAGAACAGTTGTACCACCGTGTGAATAAATTATACACAGTAGCTTAACAAGAGACAGTTGTACCACCAGTGTACTAACAGGAGACAGTTGTACCACCATTTTAACAAAAAAAGAGACAGTTGTACCACCAATTATGCTAACAGGGAGACAGTTGTACCGCAATTAGCCTTGCTAACAAGAGACAGTTGTACCACCAGTATACTAACAAGAGACAGTTGTACCACCAGTGTGTACTAACAAAAGAGACAGTTGTTACTTACCAAAGTGCACTAAGAATGATTCTTACCACCAGTGTACTAACAGAATAGTTGTACCACCAGTGTACTAACAAGAGACAGTTATTACCGCAGTATACTAACAAGAGACAGTTGTACCACCGGTGTGCCTAAAAAGAACAGTTTTACCACCAGTATGCTAACAAGAGACAGTTGTACCACCAGTGTACTAACGAAACCGTTGTACCTGGTAGCACTAACAGACAATTTTCTTTACCAGTGTGTAACAAGAGACAATTTACCGTGTGCCAAAAAAGAATAAGTTGTTCCACCAGTGTACTAACAGGAGACAGTTGTACCACCAGTGTACTAACAGGAGACAGTTGTATCACCAGTGTACTAAACAAGAGACAGTTGTACCACCAGTATACTAACAAGAGACAGTTGTACCACCAGTGTACTAAAAAGAGACAGTTGTACCACAAGTGTACTAACAAGAGACAGATGTACCACAAGTGTACTAACAAGAGACAGTTGTACCACCAGTGTACTAACAAGAGACAGATGTACCACAAGTGTACTAACAGGAGACAGTTGTACCACCAGTGTACTAACAAGAGACAGTTGTACCACCAGTATACTAACAAGAGACAGTTGTACCACCAGTGTACTAACAAGAGACAGATGTACCACAAGTGTACTAACAAGAGACAGATGTACCACAAGTGTACTAAAAAGAGACAGTTGTACCACCAGTGTACTAACAAGAGACAGTTGTACCTCCAGTGTACTAACAAGAGACAGTTGTACCACCAGTGTACTAACTAGAGACAGTTGTACTACCAGTATACTAACTGGAGACAGTTGTACCCCCAGTGTACTAACAACAGACAGATGTACCATCAGTTTACTAACTAGAGAAAGATGTACCACCAGTGTACTAACAAAAGACAGTTGTACCACCAGTGTACAAACAACAGACAGATGTACCATCAGTGTACAAACTAGAGACAGTTGTACCTCCAGTGTACTAACAAGAGACAATTGTACCACCAGTGTACTAGCTAGAGACAGTTGTACCACAAGTGTACTAACAAAAGAAAGTTGTACCACCAGTGTACTAACAACAGACAGTTGTAAAACCGGTGTACTAACAAGTTGTACCACCAGTGTACTAACTAGGCGACAGTTTTACCACCAATGTACTAACAAGAGACAGTTGTACTGCTACTGTACTAACTACAGACATTTGTATCACCAGTGTACTAACTAGAAACAGTTGTACAAGTCGGTGTACTAACAAGAGACAGTTGTACCACCAGTGTACTAACAAGTTGTACCAACAGTGTACTAACATGTTGTACCACCAGTGTACTAATAAGTTGCACCACCAGTGTACTAACTAGAGACAGTTGTACCACCAGTGTACTAACAAGAAACAGTTGAACCACTAGTGTACTAACTAGAGACAGTTGTACCAGCCAGAGTACTAACAACAGACAGATGTACCACCAGTGTACTAACTAGAGACAGTTGTACCACCAGTGTACTAACAAGAGACATTTGTAACGCCAGTGTATTAACAAGAAACAGTTGTACTAACAAGAGACCATTGTACGACCAGTGTACTAACAAGAGACAGTTGTACCACCAGTGTACTAATTAGAGACAGTAGCACCAGCACTGTACTAACAAGAGACAGTTGTACCACCAGTGTACTAACTAGACACAGTTGTACCA
The DNA here is from genome assembly GCF_018991925.1 of Homarus americanus. NCBI lineage: Eukaryota > Metazoa > Arthropoda > Malacostraca > Decapoda > Nephropidae > Homarus > Homarus americanus. The sequence goes on from NW_024752440.1 coordinate 2,950, forward strand.
CCAGTGTACGAACAAGAGACAGTTGTACCACAAGTGTACTAACTAGATACAGTTGTACCACCACTGTACTAACAAGAGACAGTTGTACCACCAGTGTACTAACTAGAGACAGTTGTACCACCAGTATACTAAGAAGAGACAGTTGTACTACCAGTGTACTAACTAGAGGCAGTTGTACCAGCCAGAGTACTAACAACAGAGAGATGTACCACCAGTGTACTAACTAGAGACAGTTGTACCACCAGTGTACTAACAAGAGACATTTGTAACGCCAGTGTACTAACAAGAAACAGTTGTACTAACAAGAAACCATTGTACCACCAGTGTACTAACAAGAGACAGTAGTACCACCAGTGTACTAACTAGAGACAGTAGTACCAGCACTGTACTAACAAAAGACAGTTGTACCAACAGTTTTCTAACTAGACACAGTTGTACCACCAGTGTACTAACAAAAGACAGTTGTACCACCAGTGTACTAACTAGAGACAGTTGTACCACCAGTGTACTAAGAAGAGACAGTTGTACCACCAGTGTACTAACTAGAGACAGTTGTACCACCAGTGTACTAAGAAGAGACAGTTTACTAACTAGAGACAGTTGTACCACCAGTGTACTAAGAAGAGACAGTTGTACCACCAGTGTACTAACAAGTTGTACCAACAGTGTACTAACATGTTGTACCACCAGTGTGCTAATAAGTTGCACCACCAGTGTACTAACTAGAGACAGTTGTACCACCAGTGTACTAACAAGAAACAGTTGAACCACTAGTGTACTAACTAGAGACAGTTGTACCAGCCAGAGTACTAACAACAGACAGATGTACCACCAGTGTACTAACTAGAGACAGTTGTACCACCAGTGTACTAACAAGAAACAGTTGAACCACTAGTGTACTAACTAGAGACAGTTGTACCAGCCAGAGTACTAACAACAGACAGATGTACCACCAGTGTACTAACTAGAGACAGTTGTACCACCAGTGTACTAACAAGAGACATTTGTAACGCCAGTGTATTAACAAGAAACAGTTGTACTAACAAGAGACCATTGTACGACCAGTGTACTAACAAGAGACAGTTGTACCACCAGTGTACTAATTAGAGACAGTAGCACCAGCACTGTACTAACAAGAGACAGTTGTACCACCAGTGTACTAACTAGACACAGTTGTACCACCAGTGTACGAACAAGAGACAGTTGTACCACAAGTGTACTAACTAGATACAGTTGTACCACCACTGTACTAACAAGAGACAGTTGTACCACCAGTGTACTAACTAGAGACAGTTGTACCACCAGTATACTAAGAAGAGACAGTTGTACTACCAGTGTACTAACTAGAGGCAGTTGTACCAGCCAGAGTACTAACAACAGAGAGATGTACCACCAGTGTACTAACTAGAGACAGTTGTACCACCAGTGTACTAACAAGAGACATTTGTAACGCCAGTGTACTAACAAGAAACAGTTTTACTAACAAGAAACCATTGTACCACCAGTGTACTAACAAGAGACAGTAGTACCACCAGTGTACTAACTAGAGACAGTAGTACCAGCACTGTACTAACAAAAGACAGTTGTACCAACAGTTTTCTAACTAGACACAGTTGTACCACCAGTGTACTAACAAAAGACAGTTGTACCACCAGTGTACTAACTAGAGACAGTTGTACCACCAGTGTACTAACTAGAGACAGTTGTACCACCAGTGTACTAAGAAGAGACAGTTTACTAACTAGAGACAGTTGTACCACCAGTGTACTAAGAAGAGACAGTTGTACTACCAGTGTACTAACTAGAGGCAGTTGTACCACCAGTAGACTAACAAGAGAAGTTGTACCACCAGTGTACTAAAAAGAGACAGCTGTACTACCAGTGTACTAACTGGAGACAGTTGTACCACCAGTGTACTAACAAGAGACAGTTGTACTACGAGTGTAGTAACTAGAGACAGTTGTACCGCCAGTGTGCTAACTAGAGACAGTTGTACCACCAGTGTACTAACAAGAGACAATTGTACCACCAGTGTACTAACAAGAGACAGTTGTACCACCAGTGTAGTAACTAGAGACAGTTGTATCACCAGTGTACTAACTAGAGACAGTTGTACCACCAGTGTACTAACAAGTTGTACCACCAGTGTACTAACTAGAGAGTTGTACCACCAGTGTACTAACAAGAGACAGTTGTACCAGCCAGTGTATTCACAAGTTGTACCATCATTGTAGCAACAAGAGACATTTGTACCATCAGTGTACTAACAAAAAAAAGTTGTACCATCAGTGTACAAACAAGAGACAATTGTGCCACCAGTGTACTAACACGACAGTTGTACCACCAATGTACTAACAAGAGACAGTTGTACCACCAGTGTACTAACAAGAGACAGTTGTACCACCAGTGTAGTAACTAGAGACAGTTGTATCACCAGTGCACTAACTAGAGACAGTTGTACCACCAGTGTACTAACAAGTTGTACCACCAGTGTACTAACTAGAGAGTTGTACCACCAGTGTACTAACAAGAGACAGTTGTACCAGCCAGTGTACTAACTAGAGACAGTTGTACCAGCACTGTACTAACAAGAGACAGTTGCACCACAAGTGTACTAACTAGATACAGTTGTACCACCACTGTACTAACAAGAGACAGTTGTACCACCAGTGTACATACAAGAGACAGTTGTACCACCAGTGTACATACAAGAGACAGTTGTACCACCAGTGTACTAACAAGAAACAGTTGTGCCAACAGTGTACTAACTAAAGGTAGTTGTACCAGCACCGTAATAACAAGAGACAGTTGTACCACAAGTGCACTAACTAGATACAGTTGTACCACCAGTGTACTAACAAGAGACAGTTGTACCACCAGTGTACATACAAGAGACAGTTGTACCACCAGTTTACATACAAGAGACAGTTGTACCACCAATGTACTAACAAAAGACAGTTGTACCAGCACTGTACTAACAAGAGACAATTGTACCACAAGTGTACAAACGAGATACAGCTGTACTACCAGTGTAATAACAAGAGACAGTTGTACCACCAGTGTTCTAACAAGAGACACTTGTACCACCAGTGTAATAACAAGAGACAGTTGTACCACCAATGTACTAACAAAAGACAGTTGTACCCCCAGTGTACTAACAAGAGACAGTTGTACCACCAGTGTAATAACAAGAGACAGTTGTACCACCAGTGTTCTAACAAGAGACACTTGTACTACCAGTTTATTAACAAGAGACAGTTGTACCACCAGTGTACTAACTAGTGACAGCTTTACCACAAGTGTACTAACTGGAGACAGTTTTACCACCTGTGTACTAACTAGAGTCAGTTGTACCACCTGTGCACTAACAAGACACAGTTGTACTACCAGTGTACTAACAAAAGACAGTTGTAAAACGAGTGTACTAACAAGTTGTACCACCAGTGTACTAACATGTTGTACCACCAGTGTACTAACATGTTGTACCACCAGTGTACTAATAAGTTGCACCACCAGTGTACTAACTAGAGACAGTTGTACCACGAGTGAACTAACAAGAGACAGTTGTACCACTGGTGTTCTAACTAGAAACAGTTGTACCAGCCAGAGTACTAACAACAGACAGATGTACCACCAGTGTACTAACTTGAGACAGTTGTACCACCAGTGTACTAACAAGAGACATTTGTAACGCCAGTGTACTAACAAGAAACAGTTGTACTAACTAGAGACAGTTGTACCACCAGTGTACTAACAAGAGACAGTTGTACCACCAGTGTCGTAACTAGAGACAGTTGTATCACCAGTGTACTAACTAGAGACAGTTGTACCACCAGTGTACTAACAAGTTGTACCACCAGTGTACTAACTAGAGAGTTGTACCACCAGTGTACTAACAAGAAACAGTTGTACCAGCCAGTGTATTAACAAGTTGTACCATCATTGTAGCAACAAGAGACATTTGAACCATCAGTGTACTAACAAAAGACAGTTGTACCATCAGTGTACAAACAAGAGACAGTTGTACCACCAGTGTACTAACAAGAGACATTTGTAACGCCAGTGTACTAACAAGAAACAGTTGTACTAACTAGAGGCAGTTGTACCACCAGTGTACTAACAAGAGACAGTTGTACCACCAGTGTACTAACAAGAGACAGTTGTACCACCAGTTTACATACAAGAGACAGTTGTACCACCAATGTACTAACAAAAGACAGTTGTACCATCAGTGTACTAACTTGAGACAGTTGTACCACCAGTGTACTAACAAGAGACATTTGTAACGCCAGTGTACTAACAAGAAACAGTTGTACTAACTAGAGGCAGTTGTACCACCAGTGTACTAACAAGAGACAGTTGTACCACCAGTGTACTAACAAGCGACAGTTGTACCACCAGTGTAATAACTAGAGACAGTTGTATCACCAGTGTACTAACAAGAGACAATTGTACCACCAGTGTAGTAACTAGAGACAGTTGTATCACCAGTGTACTAACTAGAGACAGTTGTACCACCAGTGTACTAACAAGTTGTACCACCAGTGTACTAACTAGAGAGTTGTACCACCAGTGTACTAACAAGAGACAGTTATACCAGCCAGTGTACTAACTAGAGACAGTTGTACCAGCACTATACTAACAAGAGACAGTTGTACCACAAGTGTACTAACTAGATACAGTTGTACCACCAGTGTACTAAGAAGAGACAGTTGTACCACCAGTGTACATACAAGAGACACTTGTACCACGAGTGTACTAACAAGAGACAGTTGTACCACCAGTGTACTAACAAAAGACAGTTGTACCACCAGTGTACTAACAAGGGACAGTTGTACCACCAGTGTTCTAACAAGAGACACTTGTACTACCAGTGTACTAACAAGAGACAGTTGTACCACCAGTGTACTAACTAGTGACAGTTTTACCACAAGTGTACTAACTGGAGACAGTTGTACCACCTGTGTACTAACTAAAGTCAGTTGTACTACCAGTGTACTAACAAAAGACAGTTGTACCACCAGTGTACTAACAACAGACAGTTGTAAAACCAGTGTACTAACAAGTTGTACCACCAGTGTACTAACTAGGCGACAGTTTTACCACCAATGTACTAACAAGAGACAGTTGTACTGCTACTGTACTAACTACAGACATTTGTATCACCAGTGTACTAACTAGAAACAGTTGTACCAGTCGGTGTACTAACAAGAGACAGTTGTACCACCAGTGTACTAACAAGTTGTACCAACAGTGTACTAACATGTTGTACCAACAGTGTACTAATAAGTTGCACCACCAGTGTACTAACTAGAGACAGTTGTACCACCAGTGTACTAACAAGAGACAGTTGTACCACTAGTGTACTAACTAGAGACAGTTGTACCAGCCAGAGTACTAACAACAGACAGATGTACCACCAGTGTACTAACTAGAGACAGTTGTACCACCATTGTACTAACAAGAGACATTTGTAACGCCAGTGTATTAACAAGAAACAGTTGTACTAACAAGAGACCATTGTACCACCAGTGTACTAACAAGAGACAGTTGTACCACCAGTGTACTCATTAGAGACAGTAGCACCAGCACTGTACTAACAAGAGACAGTTGTACCACCAGTGTACTAACTAGACACAGTTGTACCACCAGTGTACTAACAAGAGACAGTTGTACCATAAGTGTACTAACTAGATTCAGTTGTACCACCACTGTACTAACAAGAGACAGTTGTACCACCAGTGTACTAACTAGAGACAGTTGTACCACCAGTATACTAAGAAGAGACAGTTGTACTACCAGTGTACTAACTAGAGGCAGTTGTACCAGCCAGAGTACTAACAACAGAGTGATGTACCACCAGTGTACTAACTAGAGACAGTTGTACCACCAGTGTACTAACAAGAGACATTTGTAACGCCAGTGTACTAACAAGAAACAGTTGTACTAACAAGAGACCATTGTACCACCAGTGTACTAACAAGAAACAGTTGTACCACCAGTGTACTAACTAGAGACAGTAGTACCAGCACTGTACTAACAAGAGACACTTATACCAACAGTTTTCTAACTAAACACAGTTGTACCACCAGTGTACTAACAAAAGACAGTTGTACCACCAGTGTACTAACTAGAGACAGTTGTACCACCAGTGTACTAAGAAGAGACAGTTGTACCACCAGTGTACTAACTAGAGACAGTTGTACCACCAGTGTACTAAGAAGAGACAGTTTACTAACTAGAGACAGTTGTACCACCAGTGTACTAAGAAGAGACAGTTGTTCTACCAGTGTTCTAACTAGAGGCAGTTGTACCACCAGTAGACTAACAAGAGACAGTTGTACCACCAGTGTACTAACTAGAGACAGTTGTACTACCAGTGTACTAACTGGAGACAGTTGTACCACCAGTGTACTAACAAGAGACAGTTGTACCACCAGTGTACTAACAAGAGACAGTTGTACCACCAGTGTAGTAACTAGGGACAGTTGTACCACCTGTGTACTAACAAGAGACAGTTGTACCACCAGTGTACTAACAAGAGACAGTTGTACCACCAGTGTAGTAACTAGAGACAGTTGTATCACCAGTGTACTAACAAAAGACAGTTGTACCACCAGTGTAGTAACTAGAAACAGTTGTATCACCAGTGTACTAACAAGAGACAGTTGTACCACCAGTGTAGTAACTAGAGACAGTTGTACCACCAGTGTACTAACAAGAGACAGTTGTACCACCAGTGTACTAACAAGAGACAGTTGTACCAGCCAGTGTATTCAAAAGTTGTACCATCATTGTAGCAACAAGAGACATTTGTACCATCAGTGTACTAACAAAAGACAGTTGTACCATCAGTGTACAAACAAGAGACAATTGTGCCACCAGTGTACTAACAAGACAGTTGTACCACCAATGTACTAACAAGAGACAGTTGTACCACCAGTGTACTAACAAGAGACAGTTGTACCACCAGTGTAGTAACTAGAGACAGTTGTATCACCAGTGCACTAACTAGAGACAGTTGTACCACCAGTGTACTAACAAGTTGTACCACCAGTGTACTAACTAGAGAGTTGTACCACCAGTGTACTAACAAGAGACAGTTGTACCAGCCAGTGTACTAACTAGAGACAGTTGTACCAGCACTGTACTAACAAGAGACAGTTGTACCACAAGTGTACAAACTAGATACAGTTGTACTACCAGTGTACTAACAAGAGACAGTTGTACCACCAGTGTACATAAAAGAGACAGTTGTACCACCAGTTTACATACAAGAGACAGTTGTACCACCAATGTACTAACAAAAGACAGTTGTACTACCAGTGTACTAACAAGAGACCGTTGTACCACCAGTGTATTAACAAGAGACAGTTGTACCACCAGTGTTCTAACAAGAGACACTTGTACTACCAGTTTACTAACAAGAGACAGTTGTACCACCAGTGTACTAACTAGTGACAGTTTTACCACAAGTGTACTAACTGGAGACAGTTTTACCACCTGTGTACTAACTAGAGTCATTGTTCCACCTGTGTACTAACTAGAGTCAGTTGTACCACCTGTGCACTAACAAGACACAGTTGTACTACCAGTGTACTAACAAAAGACAGTTGTAAAACGAGTGTACTAACAAGTTGTACCACCAGTTTACTAACAAGTTGTACAACCAGTGTACTAACATGTTGTACCACCAGTGTACTAATAAGTTGCACCACAAGTGTACTAACTAGAGACAGTTGTACCACGAGTGAACTAACAAGAGACAGTTGTACCACTGGTGTTCTAACTAGAGACAGTTGTACCAGCAAGAGTACTAACAACAGACAGATGTACCACCAGTGTACTAACTTGAGACAGTTGTACCACCAGTGTACTAACAAGAGACATTTGTAACGCCAGTGTACTAACAAGAAACAGTTGTACTAACAAGAGACCATTGAACCAGCAGTGTACTAACAAGAGACAGTTGTACCACCAGTGTACTAACAAGAGACAGTTGTACCACCAGTGTAGTAACTAGAGAAAGTTGTATCACCAGTGTACTAACTAGAGACAGTTGTACCACCAGTGTACTAACAAGTTGTACCACCAGTGTACTAACTAGAGAGTTGTACCACCAGTGTACTAACAAGAGACAGTTGTACCAGCCAGTGTATTAACAAGTTGTACCATCATTGTAGCAACAAGAGACATTTGAACCATCAGTGTACTAACAAAAGACAGTTGTACCATCAGTGTACAAACAAGAGACAATTGTGCCACCAGTGTCCTAACAAGAGACAGTTGTACCACCAGTGTACTAACAAGAGACAGTTGTACCACCAGTGTAATAACTAGAGACAGTTGTACCACCAGTGTACTAACAAGAGACAGTTGTACCACCAGTGTCGTAACTAGAGACAGTTGTATCACCAGTGTACTAACTAGAGACAGTTGTACCACCAGTGTACTAACAAGTTGTACCACCAGTGTACTAACTAGAGAGTTGTACCACCAGTGTACTAACAAGAGACAGTTGTACCAGCCAGTGTATTAACAAGTTGTACCATCATTGTAGCAACAAGAGACATTTGAACCATCAGTGTACTAACAAAAGACAGTTGTACCATCAGTGTACAAACAAGAGACAGTTGTACCACCAGTGTACTAACAAGAGACATTTGTAACGCCAGTGTACTAACAAGAAACAGTTGTACTAACTAGAGGCAGTTGTACCACCAGTGTACTAACTAGAGACAGTTGTACCAGCACTGTACTAACAAGAGACAGTTGTACCACAAGTGTACTAACTAGATACAGTTGTACCACCACTGTACTAACAGGAGACAGTTGTACCACCAGTGTACATACAATAGACAGTTGTACCACCAGTGTACATACAAGAAACAGTTGTACCAACAGTGTACTAACTAGAGGTAGTTGTACCAGCACCGTAATAACAAGAGACAGTTGTACCACCAGTGTACTAACAAGAAATAGTTGTGCCAACAGTGTACTAACTAGAGGTAGTTGTACCAGCACCGTAATAACAAGAGACAGTTGTACCACAAGTGTACTAACTCGATACAGTTGTACCACCAGTGTACTAACTAGAAACAGTTGTACCACCAGTGTACATACAAGAGACACTTGTACCACGAGTGTACTAACAAGAGACAGTTGTGCCAACAGTGTACTAACAAAAGACAGTTGTACCACCAGTGTACTAACTAGAGACAGTTGTACCACCAGTGTACTAACTAGAGACAGATGTGCCATCACTGTACTAACAAGAGACAGTTGTCCCACAAGTGTACGAACTAGATACAGTTGTACTACCAGTGTACTAACATGAGACAGTTGTACCACCAGTGTACATACAAGAGACAGTTGTACCACCAGTTTACATACAAGAGACAGTTGTACCACCAGTGTACTAACAAAAGACAGTTGTACCACCAGTGTACTAACAAGGGACAGTTGTACCACCAGTGTTCTAACAAGAGACACTTGTACTACCAGTGTACTAATAAGAGACAGTTGTACCACCAGTGTACTAACTAGTGACAGTTTTACCACAAGTGTACTAACTGGAGACAGTTTTACCACCTGTGTACTAACTAGAGTCAGTTGTACTACCAGTGTACTAACAAAAGACAGTTGTAAAACCAGTGTACTAACAAGTTGTACCACCAATGTACTAACTAGGCGACAGTTTTACCACCAGTGTACTAACAAGAGACAGTTGTACCGCTACTGTACTAACTACAGACATTTGTATCACCAGTGTACTAACTAGAGACAGTTGTACCAGTCGGTGTACTAACAAGAGACAATTGTACCACCAGTGTACTAACAAGTTGTACCACCAGTGTACTAATAAGTTGCACCACCAGTGTACTAACTAGAGACAGTTGTACCACGAGTGTACTAACAAGAGACAGTTGTACCACTGGTGTACTAACTTGAGACAGTTGTACCACCAGTGTACTAACAAGAGACATTTGTAACGCCAGTGTACTAACAAGAAACAGTTGTACTAACAAGAGACCATTGTACCACCAGTGTACTAACAAGAGACAGTTGTACCACCAGTGTACTAACTAGACACAGTTGTACCACCAGTGTACTAACAAGAGACAGTTGTACCACCAGTGTACTAACTAGAGACAGTTGTTCCACCAGTGAACTAACAAGAGACAGTTGTACCACCAGTGTGCTAACTAGAGACAGTTGCACCACAAATGGTCTAACAAGAGACAGTTGTACCACCAGTGAACTAACTAGATACAGTTGTACCACCAGTGTACTAACTAGATACAGTTGTACCACCAGTGTACTAACAAGAGATAGTTGTACCACGAATGTAGTAACTAGAGAAAGTTGTAACAGCCAGAGTACTAAAAAGAGACACTTGTACCACAGGTGTACTATCAAGAAACAGTTTTACCAGCCAGTGTACTAACAAGTTATACCACCAGTGTATTAACAAGAGACAGTTGTACCATCAGTGTACTAACAAGAGACAGTTGTACCACCAGTGTACTAACACGAGACAGTTGTACCACAAGTGTACTAACTAGAAGAAGTTGTACCACCAGTGTACTAACAGACCGTTGTTCCACCAGTGTACTAACTAGAGACAGATGTACCACCAGTGTACTAAAAAGAGACAGATGTACCACCAGTGTACGAAAAAGAGACAGATGTACCACCAGTGTACTAACAGGAGACAGTTGTACCACCAGTGTACTAACAAGAGACAGTTGTACCACCAGTGTACTAAGTAGAGAAAGTTGTACCCCCAGTGTACTAACTAGAGACAGTTGTAACACCAGTGTACTAACAAGGTACAGTTGTACCACCAGTGTACTAAATAGAGACAGTTGTACCACCAGTGAACTAACGAGAGACAGTTTTGCCACAAGTGTAACAACAAGAGACAGTTGTACCACCAGTGTACTAACAAGAGACAGTTGTACCAGCCAGAGTAATAACAAGTTGTACCACCAGTGTATTAACAAGAGACATTTGTACCACCAGTGTACTAACAAACGACAGTTGTAACATCAGTGTACTAACAAGAGACAGTTGTACCACCAGTGTACAAACTAGAGACAGTTGTACCACCAGTGTACTAACAAGTTGTATCACCAGTGTACTAACAAGAGATTGTTGTACCACCAGTGTACTTACTAGAGACACTTGTACCAGCCAGAGTACTAACAACAGACACATATACCACCAGTATACTAACTTTTGACAGTTGTACCACCAATGTACTAACTAGAGACAGTTGTACCAGCCAGTGTACTAACAAGAGTCATGTTCAATCACCAGTGTACTAACAAGAGATTGTTGTACCACCAGTGTACTAGCTAGAGACAGTTGTACCACCAGTGTAAAAACAAGTTGTACCACCAGTGTACTAACAACAGACAAATGTACCACCAGTGTACTAACTAGAGACAGTTGTACCAGCCAGTGTACTAACAAGAGTCATGTTCAATCACCAGTGTACTAACAAGAGATTGTTGTACCACCAGTGTACTAGCTAGAGACAGTTGTACCACCAGTGTAAAAACAAGTTGTACCACCAGTGTACTAACAACAGACAAATGTACCACCAGTGTACTAACTAGAGACAGTTGTACCACCAGTGTACTAACTAGAGACAGTTGTACCACAACTGTACTAACAAGAGACAGTTGTACTACCAGTGTACTAACTAGAGACAGTTGTACCAGCCAGAGTACTAACAAGAGAAAGTTGTACCACTAGTGTACTAACTACAGGAAGTTGTACCACCAGTGTACTAACAAGAGACAGTTGTACTACCAGTGTACTAACTAGAGACAGTTGTACCACCAGTGTAAAAATAAGTTGTACCACCAGTGTACTAACAACAGACAAATGTACCACCAGTGTACTAACTAGAGACAGTTGTACCACCAGTGTACTAACTAGAGACAGTTGTACCACAACTGTACTAACAAGAGACAGTTGTACTACCAGTGTACTAACTAGAGACAGTTGTACCAGCCAGAGTACTAACAAGAGAAAGTTGTACCACTAGTGTACTAACTACAGGAAGTTGTACCACCAGTGTACTAACAAGAGACAGTTGTACTACCAGTGTACTAACTAGAGACAGTTGTACCACCAGTGTAAAAATAAGTTGTACCACCAGTGTACTAACAACAGACAAATGTACCACCAGTGTACTAACTAGAGACAGTTGTACCACCAGTGTACTAACAAGAGACAGTTGTACAACCAGTGTACTAGCTAGAGACAGTTGTACCACAAGTATACTAACAAGAGACAGTTGTAGAACCAGTGTACTAACTAGAGACAGTTGTACCACCAGTGTACTAACTAGAGACAGTTGTACCACAAGTGTACTAACAAGAGACAGTTGTACTACCAGTGTACTAACTAGAGACAGTTGTACCAGCCAGAGTACTAACAAGAGAAAGTTGTACCACTAGTGTAATAACTAAAGGAAGTTGTACCACCAGTGTACTAACAAGAGACAGTTGTACTACCAGTGTACTAACTAGAGACAGTTGTACCAGCCAGAGTACTAATGAGAGACAGTTGTTCCACCAGTGTTCTAGCAATTTGTACTACATGTGTACTAACAAGAGACACTTGTACCACCAGTGTACTAGCAACAGACAAGCAATACGTAACTGAACGAAGTAATACTGAA
>NW_024752441.1:0-16921 GCF_018991925.1 Homarus americanus
AATAGAGCACGCGGACTTCTACATATAATCAACACCTCACCCCACCAGGATTTGAACCCACGATCTTATAATTGTGATCGGGGAACGCTACCTCTGGGCAACCAGGACAATAAAAACAGTCCTAGACTCTACCATATTTCACACAAAGCCTGTTCAACGACCTTATGGCGCCATGAACCTCTCATGGGGACCACCCGTGCCGCTTAGGTGATCTGAGCAACGTTTTACCAAATGCGGCTTCAAAACACGAGGATCCATATATAATTCATTAGCCCAATAAAGCACGCGGACTTTTACATATAATCAACACCTCACCCCACCAGGATTCGAAACCACGATATTATAATTGTGACCGGGGAACACTACCTATGAGCCACCAGGACACTTTAAGCAGTCCTAGACTCTGTTATATTTCACACAAACGTGTTCAACGAGCTTATGGCGCCGTGAACCACTATAGGGGACCACCCGTGCCGCTGAGGTGATCAGAGCAACGTTTTACCAAATCCGGCTTGGAAACTCGAGGATCCATATATATTTCATTAGCCCAATAGAGCACGCGGACTTCTACATATAATCAACACCTCTTTACAAGTTTGAACCCACGATCTTGTGTGACAGAACGCTACCTGGGCCACCAGGACAATAAAAGCAGTCCTAGACTCTGCTATATTTCACACAAATCTGTTCAGCGAGCATATATGGCGCCGTGAACCTCTAATGGGGACCCAATCCGTGCCGCTTATATGATCAGGCAACGTTTTACCGTCGACACAAACACGAGATTCATATATTTCATTAGCCCAATAAAGCACTCGGACTTCTACATATAATCAACACCTCCCCCACCAGGATTCAAACCACGGTCTTATAATTGTGACCGGGGTATGCTACCTCTGGGCCACCAGGAAAATAATAGCAGTCCTAGACTCTACTATATTTCACACAAAGCCTGTTCAACGAGCTTATGGCGCTGTGAACCACTATAAGGGACCACTCGTGCCGCTTAGGTGATCAGAGCAACGTTTTACCAAATGCGGTTTCGAAACACGAGGATCCATATATATTTCATTAGCCCAATAAAGCACGCGGACTTCTACATTTAATCAACGCCTCACCTCATCAGGATTTGAAGACACGATCTTATAATTGTGACCGGGGAACGCTACCTCTGGGCCAACAGGACAATAAAAGCATTCGTAGACTCTACTATATTTCACACAGAGCTTGTTCAACGACCTTATGGCGCCGTGAACCTCTAATGGGGAACACCCGTGCTGCTTAGGTGATCAGAGCAACGTTTTACCAAATGCGGCTTCAAAACACGAGGATCCATATATATTTCATTCCCCAATAAAGCACGCGGCTTCTACATATAATCAACACCTCACCCCATCAGGATTCGAACCCATGCTCTTCTAATTGTGACCGGGGAACGCTACCTCTGGGCCACCAGGACAATAAAAGCAGTCCTAGACTCTACTATATTTCACACAAAGCCTGTTCAACGACGTTATGGCGCCATGAACCTCTAATGGGGACCATCCGTGCCACTTAGGTGATCAGAGCAACGTTTTACCAAATCCGGCTTCGAAACACAAGGATCCATATATATTTCATTAGCCCAATAGAGCACGCGGACTTCTACATATATTCAACACCTCACTCCACCAGGATTCGAACCCACGATCTTATAATTGTGACCGAGGAACGCTACCTATGGCCACCAGGACACTATAAGCAGTCCTAGACTCTACTATATTTCACACAAAGCCTGTTCAACGACCTTATGGCGCCATGAACCTCTAATGGGGACCACCGTACCGCTTAGGTGATCAGAGCAACGTTTTACCAAATCCGGCATGGAAACACGAGGATCCATATATATTTCATTAGCCCAATAAAGCACGCGGACTTCTATATATAATCAACGCCTCACCCGACCAGGATTTGAAGCCACGATCTTATGATTGTGACCGGGGAACGCTACCTCTGGGCCACCAGGACAATAAAAGCAGTCCTAGACTCTGCTATATTTCACACAAAGCCTGTGCAACGAGCTTATGGCGCCGTGAACCTCTCATTGGGACCACCTGTGCCGCTTAGGTTAGCAGAGCAACGTTTTACCAAATCCGGCTTCGAAACACAAGGATCCATATATATTTCATTAGCTCAATAAAGCACGCGGACTTCTACATATAATCAACGCCTCACCCCACCAGGATTTGAAGCCACGATCTTATAATTGTGACCGGGGAACGCTACCTCTGGGCCAACAGGACAATAAAAGCATTCGTAGGCTCTGCTATATTTCACACAAAGCCTGTTCAACGAGCTTTTGGCGCCGTGAACCACTAATGGGGACCACCCGTGCCGCTTAGGTGATCAGAGCAACGTTTTACCAAATGCGGCTTCAAAACACTAGGATCCATTTATATTTCATTTGCCCAATAAAACAACCGGACTTCTACATATAATCAACACCTCACCCAACCAGGATTCGGACCCACGATCTTCTAATTGTGACCGGGGAACGCTACCTCTGGGCCACCAGGACAGTAAAAGCAGTTCTAGACTCTGCAATATTTCACAAAAAGCCTGTTCAACGAGCTTATGGCGCTGTGAACCTCTAATGGGGACAATCCGTGCCGCTTAGGTGATCAGAGCAACGTTTTACCAAATCCGGCTTCGAAACACGAGGATCCATATATATTTCATTAACCCAATAAAGCACGCGGACTTCTACATATAATCAACACCTCACTCCACCAGGATTCGAAACCACGATCTTATAATTGTGACCGAGGAACGCTACCTATGTGCCACCAGGACACTATAAGCAGTCCTAGACTCTGTTATATTTAACACAAAGCCTGTTCAACGAGCTTATGGGGCTGTGAACCACTAGGGATACCATATATGGGTGATCAGAGCAACGTTTTACCAAATGCCGCTTCATAACTCGAGGGTCCGTATATATTTCATTAGCCCAATAAAGCACTCGGACTTCTACATATAATCAACACCTCACCCCACCAGGATTCAAACCCACGATCTTATAATTGTGACCGGGGAACGCTACCTCTGGGCCACTAGGACAATAAAAGCAGTCCTAGACTCTGCTATATTTCACACAAAGCCTGTTCAACGAGCTTATGGCACCGTTAACCTCTAATAGGGACCACCAGTGCCGCTTAGGTGATCAGAGCAACGTTTTACCAAATGCGCCTTTCGAAACAAGGAGGATCCATATATATTTCATTAGCCCAATAAAGCACGCGGACTTCTACATATAATCAACACCTCAACACCTCACCTGGGATTTGAACACCGTCTTATAATTGTGACGGGGCGCTACCTCTGAGCCCACCAGGACAATAAAAGCAGTCCTAAACTTTCCTGAGTATATATTTCACACAAAGCCTGTTCAGCAGGCTTATGGGCGCCGTGAACCTCGAATGGGGACCACCCGTGCCGCTTAGGTGATAAGAGCAACGTTTTACCAAATCCGGCTTCGAAACACGAGGATCCAAATATATTTCATTAGCCCAATAAAGCACGCGGACTTCTACATATAATCAACACCTCACCCCACCAGGATTCAAACCCACGATCTTATAATTGTGACCGGGGTATGCTACCTCTGGGCCACCAGGACAATAAAAGCAGTCCTAGACTTTACTATATTTCACACAAAGCCTGTTCAACGACCTTATGGCGCCATGAACCTCGCATGGGGACCACCCGTGCCGCTTAGGTGATCTGAGCAACGTTTTACCAAATGCGGCTTCAAAACACGAGGATCCATATATATTTCATTAGCCCAATAAAGCACGCGGACTTTTACATATAATCAACACCTCACCCCACCAGGATTCGAAACCACGATATTATAATTGTGACCGGGAACACTACCTATGAGCCACCAGGACACTTTAAGCAGTCCTAGACTCTGTTATATTTCACACAAAGCGTGTTCAACGAGCTTATGGCGCCGTGAACCACTATAGGGGACCACCCGTGCCGCTGAGGTGATCAGAGCAACGTTTTACCAAATCCGGCTTGGAAACTCGAGGATCCATATATATTTCATTAGCCCAATAGAGCACGCGGACTTCTACATATAATCAACACCTCACCCCACCAGGATTTGAACCCACGATCTTATAATTGTGACCGGGGAACGCTACCTCTGGGCCACCAGGACAATAAAAGCAGTCCTAGACTCTGCTATTTTTCACACAAATCCTGTTCAACGAGCATATGGCGCCGTAAACCTCTAATGGGGACCATCCGTGCCGCTTATATGATCAGAGCAACGTTTTACCAAATACGGCTTCTAAACACGAGGATTCATATATATTTCATTAGCCCAATAAAGCACTCGGACTTCTACATATAATCAACACCTCACCCCACCAGGATTCAAACCCACGGTCTTATAATTGTGACCGGGGTATGCTATCTCTGGGCCACCAGGAAAATAATAGCAGTCCTAGACTCTACTATATTTCACACAAAGCCTGTTCAACGAGCTTATGGCGCTGTGAACCACTATAAGGGACCACTCGTGCCGCTTAGGTGATCAGAGCAACGTTTTACCAAATGCGGTTTCGAAACACGAGGATCCATATATATTTCATTAGCCCAATAAAGCACGCGGACTTCTACATTTAATCAACGCCTCACCCCATCAGGATTTGAAGCCACGATCTTATAATTGTGACCGGGGAACGCTACCTCTGGGCCAACAGGACAATAAAAGCATTCGTAGACTCTACTATATTTCACACAGAGCCTGTTCAACGACCTTATGGCGCCGTGAAGCTCTAATGGGGAACACCCGTGCTGCTTAGGTGATCAGAGCAACGTTTTACCAAATGCGGCTTCAAAACACGAGGATCCATATATATTTCATTCCCCAATAAAGCACGCGGCTTCTACATATAATCAACACCTCACCCCACCAGGATTCGAACCCATGATCTTCTAATTGTGACCGGGGAACGCTACCTCTGGGCCACCAGGACAATAAAACCAGTCCTAGACTCTGCTATATTTCACACAAAGCCTGTTCAACAGCGACATGGCGCCATGAACTTTCAGCGGGACCATCAAATCCGGCTTAGAAACACAAGGATCCATATATATTTCATTATCCCAATAGAGCACGCGGACTTCTACATATATTCAACACCTCACTCCACCAGGATTCGAACCCACGATCTTATAATTGTGACCGAGGAACGCTACCTATGGGCCACCAGGACACTATAGGCAGTCCTAGACTCTACTATATTTCACACAAAGCCTGTTCAACGACCTTATGGCGCCATGAACCTCTAATGGGGACCACCGTACCGCTTAGGTGATCAGAGCAACGTTTTACCAAATCCTGCTTGGAAACACGAGGATCCATATATATTTCATTAGCCCAATAAAGCACGCGGACTTCTACATATAATCAACGCCTCACCCGACCAGGATTTGAAGCCACGATCTTATGATTGTGACCGGGGAACGCTACCTCTGGGCCACCAGGACAATAAAAGCAGTCCTAGACTCTGCTATATTTCACACAAAGCCTGTGCAACGAGCTTATGGCGCCGTGAACCTCTCATTGGGACCACCTGTGCCGCTTAGGTTACCAGAGCAACGTTTTACCAAATCCGGCTTCGAAACACAAGGATCCATATATATTTCATTAGCTCAATAAAGCACGCGGACTTCTACATATAATGAACGCCTCACCCCACCAGGATTTGAAGCCACGATCTTATAATTGTGACCGGGGAACGCTACCTCTGGGCCACCAGGACAATAAAAGCAGTTCTAGACTCTGCAATATTTCACAAAAAGCCTGTTCAACGAGCTTATGGCGCTGTGAACCTCTAATGGGGACAATCCGTGCCGCTTAGGTGATCAGAGCAACGTTTTACCAAATCCGGCTTCGAAACACGAGGATCCATATATATTTCATTAACCCAATAAAGCACGCGGACTTCTACATATAATCAACACCTCACTCCACCAGGATTCGAAACCACGATCTTATAATTGTGACCGAGGAACGCTACCTATGTGCCACCAGGACACTATAAGCAGTCCTTGACTCTGTTATATTTAACACAAAGCCTGTTCAACGAGCTTATGGGGCTGTGAACCACTATAGGGGACCACCCATGCCCCTTAGGTGATCAGAGCAACGTTTTACCAAATCCGGCTTCGAAACACGAGGATCCATATATATTTCATTAGCCCAATAAAGCACTCGGACTTCTACATATAATCAACACCTCACCCCACCAGGATTCAAACCCACGATTTTATAATTGTGACCGGGGTATGCTACCTCTGGGCCACCAGGACAATAAAAGCAGTCCTAGACTCTGCTATATTTCACACAAAGCCTGGTCAACGAGCTTATGACGCTGTAAACCTCTAATGGGGACCATCCGTGCCACTTAGGTGATCAGAGCAACGTTTTACCAAATCCGGCTTCGAAACACAAGGATCCATATATATTTCATTAGCCCAATAGAGCACGCGGACTTCTACATATAATCAACACCTCACTCCACCAGGATTCGAACCCACGATCTTATAATTGTGACCGAGGAACGCTACCTATGGGCCACCAGGACACTATAAGCAGTCCTAGACTCTACTATATTTCACAAAAAGCCTGTTCAACGACCTTATGGCGCCATGAACCTCTAATGGGGACCACCGTACCGCTTAGGTGATCAGAGCAACGTTTTACCAAATCCGGCTGGAAACACGAGGATCCATATATATTTCATTAGCCTAATAAAGCAAGCGGACTTCTACATATAATCAACGCCTCACCCGACCAGGATTTGAAGCCACGATCTTTTAATTGTGACCGGGGAACGCTACCTCTGGGCCACCAGGACAATAAAAGCAGTCCTAGACTCTGCTATATTTCACAAAAAGCCTGTTCAACGAGCTTATGGCGCTGTGAACCTCTAATGGGGACCATCCGTGCCGCTTAGGTGATCAGAGCAACGTTTTACCAAATCCGGCTTGGAAACACGAGGATCCATATATATTTCATTAGCCCAATAAAGCACTCAGACATCTACATGTAATCAACACCTCACCCCACCAGGATTCAAACCCACAATCATATAATTGTGACTGGGGTATGCTACCTCTGGGCCACCAGGACAATAAAAGCAGTCCTAGACTCTACTATATTTCACACAAAGCCTGTTCAACGAGCTTATGGCGCTGTGAACAACTATAGGGGACCACCCGTGCCGCTAAGGTGATCAGAGCAACGTTTTACCATATGCGGTTTCGAAACACGAGGATCCATATATATTTCATTAGCCCAATAAAGCACGCGGACTTCTACATATAATCAACGCCTCACCCCACCAGGATTTGAAGCCACGATCTTATAATTGTGACCGGGGAACGCTACCTCTGGGCCAACAGGACAATAAAAGCATTCGTAGGCTCTGCTATATTTCACACAAAGCCTGTTCAACGAGCTTATGGCGCTGTGAACCTCTAATGGGGACCACCGTGCCGCTTAGGTGATCAGAGCAACGTTTTACCAAATCCGGCTTCGAAACACGAGGATCCATATATATTTCATTAACCCAATAAAGCACGCGGACTTCTACATATAATCAACGCCTCACCCCACCAGGATTTGAACCAACGATCTTATAATTGTGACCGGGGAACACTACCTCTGGGCAACCAGGACAATAAAAGCAGTCCTAGACTCTACTATATTTCACACAAAGCCTGTTCAACGACCTATTGGCGCGATGAACCTCTAAAGGGGACCACCCGTGCCGCTTAGGTGATAAGAGCAACGTTTTACCAAATCCGGCTTGGAAACACGAGGATCCACAGATATTTCATTAGCACTATAAAGCACGCGGACTTCTACATATAATCAACACCTCACCCCACCAGGATTTGAACCCACTATCTTATAGTTGTGACCGGGGAACGCTACCTCTGGGCATCCAGGACAATAAAAGCAGTCCTATATTCTACTATATTTCACACAAAGCCTGTTCAACGACCTTATGGCGCCATGAACCTCTAATGGGGACCACCTGTGCCGCTTAGGTGATCGGAGCAACGTTTTACCAAATCCGGCTTCGAAACACGAGGATCAATATATATTTCAATAGCCCAATAAAGCACTCTTACTTCTACATATAATCAACACCTCACCCCACCAGGATTTGAACCCAAGATCTTATAATTGTGAACGGGAAACGCTACCTCTGGGCCACTAGGACAATAAAAGCAGTCCTAGACTCTACTATATTTCACACAAAGACTGTTCAACGAACTTATGGCGCTGTGAACCATTATAGGGGACCACCCGTGCCGCTTAGGTGAACAGAGCAACGTTTAACCAAATGCGGCTTCGAAACCCGAGGATCCATATATATTTCATTAGCCCAATAATGCACGCAGACTTCTACATATAATCAACGCCTCACCCCACCAGGATTTGAAGCCACGATCTTATAATTGTGAGCGGGGGACGCTACCTCTCTCCACCAGGACAATAAAAGCATTCCTAGACTCTGCTATATTTCACACAAAGCCTGTTCAACGGGCTTATGGCACCGTGAACCTCTAATGGGGACCACCCGTGCCGCTTAGGTGATCATAACAACGTTTTACCAAATGCGGCTTCGAAACAGGAGGATCCATATATATTTCATTAGCCCAATAAAGCACGCGAACTTCTACATATAATCAACACCTCACCCCACCAGGATTTCAACCAACGATCTTATAATTGTGACCGGGGAACGCTACCTCTGGGCCACTAGGACAATAAAAGCAGTCCTAGACTCTGCTATATTTCACACAAAGCCTGTTCAACGAGCTTATGGCGCCGTGAACCTCTAATGGGGACCATCCGTGCCACTTAGGTGATCAGAGCAACGTTTTACCAAATCCGGCTTCGAAACACAAGGATCCATATATATTTCATTGGCCCAATAGAGCGATACTTCTACATATAATCCTTTTGCCTCCTCCACCGGGATTTGAACCACGATCTTATAATTGTGACCGAGATGCTACCTATGAATACCAGGAAAATAAAAGCAGTCCTAGACTCTGCTATATTTCACACAAAGCCTGTTCAGCGAGCTTATGTCGCCGTGAACCTCTAATGGGGACCACCCGTGCCGCTTAGGTGATCAAAGCAACGTTTTACCAAATGCGGTTTCAAAACACGAGGGTCCATATATATTTCATTAGCCCAATAAAGCACGCGGACTTCTACATATAATCAACACCTAAACCTACCAGGATTTGAACCCGCGATCTTATAATTGTGACCGGGGAACGCTACCTCTGGGCAACCAGGACAATAAAAGCAGTCTAGACTCTGCTATATATTTCACACAAAGCCTGTTCAACGACCTTATGGCGCGATGAACCTCTAATGGGGACCACCCGTGCCGCTTAGGTGATAAGAACAACGTTTTACCAAATCCGGCTTGGAAACAAGAGGATTCATAGATATTTCATTAGCACAATAAAGCACGCGGACTTCTACATATAATCAACACCTCAGCCCACCAGGATTTGAACCCACTATCTTATAATTGTGACCAGGGAACGCTACCTCTGGGCAACCAGGACAATAAAAGCAGTCCTAGATTCTACTATATTTCACACAAAGCCTGTTCAACGACTTTATGGCGCCAGGAACCTCTAATGGGGACCACCTGTGCCGCTTATGTGATCGGAGCAACGTTTTACCAAATCCGGCTTCGAAACACGAGGATCAATATATATTTCAATAGCCCAATAAAGCACGCTTACTTCTACATATAATCAACACCTCACCCCACCAGGATTTGAACCCACGATCTTATAATTGTGACCGGGGAACGCTACCTCTGGGCAACCAGGACAATAAAACAGTCCTAGACTCTACTATATTTCACACAAAGCCTGTTCAAAGACCTTATGGCGCGATGAACCTCTAATGGGGACCACCCGTGCCGCTTAGGTGATAAGAGCAACGTTTTACCAAATCCTGCTTGGAAACACGAGGATCCATATATATTTCATCAGCCCAATAAAGCACGCAGACTTCTACATATAATCAACGCCTCACCCCACCAGGATTTGAAGCCACGATCTTATAATTGTGACCGGGGGACTCTACCTCTGGGCCACCAGGACAATAAAAGCATTCCTAGACTCTGCTATATTTCACACAAAGCCAGTTCAACGGGCTTATGGCACCGTGAACCTCTAATGGGGACCACCCGTGCCGCTTAGGTGATCATAACAACGTTTTACCCAATGCGGCTTCGAAACAGGATGATCCATATATATTTCATTAGCCCAATAAAGCACGCGAACTTCTACATATAATCAACACCTCACCCCACCAGGATTTCAACCAACGATCTTATAATTGTGACCGGGGAACGCTACCTTTGGGCCACTAGGACAATAAAAGGAGTCATAGACTCTGCTATATTTCACACAAAGCCTGTTCAACGTGCTTATGGCGCCGTGAACCTCTAATGGGGACCATCCGTGCCACTTAGGTGATCAGAGCAACGTTTTACCAAATCCTGCTTCGAAACACAAGGATCCATATATAATTCATTAGCCCAATAGAGCACGCGGACTTCTACATATAATCAACACCTCACTCCACCAGGATTTGAACCCACGATCTTATAATTGTGACCGAGGAACGCTACCTATGGGCCACCAGGACACTATAAGCAGTCCTAGACTCTACTATATTTCACACAAAGCCTGTTCAACGAGCTTATGGCACTGTTAACAACTATAGGGGACCACCCGTGCCGGTAAGGTGATCAGAGCAACGTTTTACCAAATGCGGTTTCGAAACACGAGGATCCATATATATTTCATTAGCCCAATAAAGCACGCGGACTTCTACATATAATCAACGCCCCACCCCACCAGGATTTGAAGCCACGATCTTAAAATTGTGACCGGGGAACGCTACCTCTGGGCCAACAGGACAATAAAAGCATTCGTAGGCTCTCCTATATTTCACACAAAGCCTGTTCAACGAGCTTATGGCGCTGTGAACCTCTAATGGAGACCACCCGTGCTGCTTAGGTGATTAGAGCAACGTTTTACCAAATGCTGCTTCAAAACACGAGGATCCATATATATTTCATTTGATCAATAAAGCACGTGGCTTCTACATATAATCAACACCTCACCCCACCAGGATTCGAACCCACGATCTTCTAATTGTGACCGGGGAACGCTACCTCTGGGCCACCAGGACAATAAAAGCAGTCCTAGACTCTGCTATATTTCACACAAAGCCTGTTCAACAAGCTTATGGCGCTGTGAACCTCTAATGGGGACCATCCGTGCCACTTAGGTGATCAGAGCAACGTTTTACCTTATCCGGCTTCGAAACACAAGGATCCATATATATTTCATTAGCCCAATAGAGCACGCGGACTTCTACATATAATCAACACGTCACTCCACCAGGATTTGAACCCACGATCTTATAATTGTGACCGAGGAACGCTACCTATGGGCCACCAGGACACTATAAGCAGTCCTAGACTCTACTATATTTCACACAAAGCCTGTTCAACGACCTTATGGCGCCATGAACCTCTAATGGGGACCACCGTACCGCTTAGGTGATCAGAGCAACGTTTTACAAAATGCGGCTTCGAAACACGAGGATCCATATATATTTCAATAGCCCAATAAAGCACGCGGACTTCTACATATAATCAACACCTCACCCCACCAGGATTTGAACCCACGATCTTATAATTGTGACCAGGGAACGCTACCTCTGGGCCACTAGGACAATAAAAGCAGTCCTAGACTCTACTATATTTCACACAAAGCCTGTTCAACGAGCTTTTGGCGCCGTGAACCTCTAATGGGGACCACCCGTGCCGCTTAGGTGATCAGAGCAACGTTTTACCAAATGCGGCATCAAAACACGAGGATCCATATATATTTCATTTGCCCAAAAAAACAGGCGGACTTCTAAATATAATCAACACCTCACCCCACCAGGATTCGAACCCACGATCTTCTAATTGTGACCGGGGAACGCTACCTCTGGGCCACCAGGACAATAAAAGCAGTCCTAGACTCTGCTATATTTCACAAAAAGCCTGTTCAACGAGCTTATGGCGCTGTGAACCTCTAATGGGGACCATCCGTGCAGCTTAGGTGATAAGAGCAACGGTTTACCAAATCCGGCTTGGAAACACGAGGATCCATAGATATTTCATTAGCACAACAAGCACGCGGACTTCTACATATAATCAACACCTCACCCCACCAGGATTTGAACCCACTATCTTATAATTGTGACCGGGGAACGCTACCTCTGGGCAACCAGGACAATAAAAGCAGTCCTAGATTCTACTATATTTCACACAAAGCCTGTACAACGACCTTATGGCGCCATGAACCTCTAATGGGGACCACCTGTGCCGCTTAGGTGATCGGAGCAACGTTTTACCAAATCCGGCTTCGAAACACGAGGATCAATATATATTTCAATAGCCCAATAAAGCACGCGAACTTCTACATATAATCAACACCTCACCCCACCAGGATTTGAACCCACGATCTTATAATTGTGAACGGGGAACGCTACCTCTGGGCCACTAGGACAATAAAAGCAGTCCTAGACACAACTATATTTCACACAAAGCCTGTTCAACGACCTTATGGCGCTGTGAACCACTATAGGGGACCACCCGTGCCGCTTAGGTGAACAGAGCAACGTTTAACCAAATGCGGCTTCGAAACCCGAGGATCCATATATATTTCAATAGCCCAATAAAGCACGCAAACTTCTACATATAATCAACGCCTCACCCCACTAGGATTTGAACCCACTATCTTATAATTGTGACCGGGGAACGCTACCTCTGGGCAACCAGGACAATAAAAGCAGTCCTAGATTCTACTATATTTCACACAAAGCCTGTTCAACGGGCTTATGGCACCGTGAACCTCTAATGGGGACCACCCGTGCCGCTTAGGTGATCATAACAACGTTTTACCAAATGCTACTTCGAAACAGGAGGATCCATATATATTTCATTAGCCCAATAAAGCACGCGAACTTCTACATATAATCAACACCTCACCCCACCAGGATTTCAACCAACGATCTTATAATTGTGACCGGGGAACGCTACCTCTGGGCCACTAGGAAAATAAAAGCAGTCCTAGACTCTGCTATATTTCACTCAAAGCCTGTTCAACGAGCTTATGGCGCCGTGAACCTCTAATGGGGACCATCCGTGCCACTTAGGTGATCAGAGCAACGTTTTACCAAATCCGGCTTCGAAACACAAGGATCCATATATATTTCATTAGCCCAATAGAGCAGGCGTACTTCTACATATAATCAACACCTCACTCCACCAGGATTTGAACCCACGATCTTAAAATTGTGACCGAGGAATGCTACCTATGGGCCACCAGGACACTATAAGCAGTCCTAGACTCTACTATATTTCACACAAAGCCTGTTCAACGACCTTATGGCGCCATGAACCTCTAATGGGGACCACCGTACCGCTTAGGTGATCAGAGCAACGTTTTACCAAATCCGGCTTGGAAACACGAGGATCCATATATATTTCATTAGCCCAATAAAGCACGCGGACTTCTACATATAATCAACGCCTCACCCGACCAGGATTTGAAGCCACGATCTTATAATTGTGACCGGGGAACGCTACCTCTGGGCCACCAGGACAATAAAAGCAGTCCTAGACTCTGCAATATTTCACACAAAGCCTGTTCAACGAGCTTATGTCGCCGTGAACCTCTCATTGGGACCACCTGTGCCACTTAGGTGATCAGAGCAACGTTTTACCAAATGCGGCTTCGAAACACGAGGA
Organism: Homarus americanus; assembly: GCF_018991925.1. Lineage (NCBI taxonomy): Eukaryota > Metazoa > Arthropoda > Malacostraca > Decapoda > Nephropidae > Homarus > Homarus americanus. The sequence continues at coordinate 13,926 of NW_024752441.1, forward strand.
TCCATATATATTTCATTAGCCCAATAAAGCACGCGGAATTCTACATATAATCAACACCTCACCCCACCAGGATTTAAACCCACGATCTTATAATTGTGACCGGGGAACGCTACCTCTGGGCCACCAGGATAATTAAAGCAGTCCTAGACTGTGCTATATTTCACAAAAAGCCTATTCAACGAGCTTATGGCGCTGTGAACCTCTAATGGGGACCATCCGTGCCGCTTAGGTGATCAGAGCAACGTTTTACCAAATCTGGCTTGGAAACACGAGGATCCATATATATTTCATTAGCCCAATAAAGCACTCGGATTTCTACATATAATCAACACCTCACCCCACCAGGATTCAAACCCACAATCTTATAATTGTGACCGGGGTATGTTACCTCTGGGCCACCAGGACAATAAAAGCAGTCCTAGACTTTACTATATTTCACACAAAGCCTGATCAACGAGCTTATGGCGCTGTGAATAACTATAGGGGACCACTCGTGCCGCTTAGGTGATCAGAGCAACGTTTTACCAAATGCGGTTTCGAAACATGAGGATCCATATATATTTCATTAGCCCAATAAAGCACGCGGACTTCTACATATAATCAACGCCTCACCCCACCAGGATTTGAAGCCACGATCTTATAATTGTGACCGGGGAACGCTACCTCTGAGCCAACAGGACAATAAAAGCATTCGTAGGCTCTGCTATATTTCACACAAAGCCTGTTCAACGAGCTTATGCCTCTGTGAACCTCTAATGGAGACCACCCGTGCTGCCTAGGTGATCAGAGCAACGTTTTACCAAATGCGGCTTCAAAACACGAGGATCCATATATATTTCATTTGCCCAATAAAGCACGTGGCTTCTACATATAATCAACACCTCACCCCACCAGGATTCGAACCCACGATCTTCTAATTGTGACCGGGGAACGCTACCTCTGGGCCACCAGGACACTAAACGCAGTCCTAGACTCTGCTATATTTCACACAAATCCTTTACAACGAGCTTATGGTGCAGTGAACCTCTAATGGGTCCACCCGTGCCGCTTATGTGATCAGAGCAACGTTTTACCAAATCCGGCTTGGAAACACGAGGATCCATATATATTTCATTAGCCCAATAAAGCCCTCGGACTTCTATATATATAATCAACACCTCACCCCACCAGGATTCAAACCCACAATCTTATAATTGTGACCGGGGTATGCTACCTCTGGGCCACCAGGACAATAAAAGCAGTCCTAGACTCTACTATATTTCACACAAAGCCCGTTAAACGAGCTTATGGCACTGTGAACCACTATAGGGGACCACCCGTGCCGCTTAGGTGATCAGAGCAACGCTTTACCAAATGCGGTTTTGAAACACGAGGATCCATATATATTTCATTAGCCCAATAATGCACGTGGACTTCTACATATAATCAACGCCTCACCCCACTAGGATTTGAAGCCACAATCTTATAATTGTGACCGGGGAACGCTACCTCTGGGCCAACAGGACAATAAAAGCATTCGTAGACTCTACTATATTTCACACAAAGCCTGTTCAACGACCTTATGGCGCCGTGAACCTCTAATGGGGACCACCCGTGCTGCTTAGGTGATCAGAGCAACGTTTTACCAAATGCGGCTTCAAAACACGAGGATCCATATATATTTCTTTCCCCAATAAAGCACGCGGCTTCTACATATAATCAACACCTCACCCCACCAGGATTCGAACCCATGATCTTCTAATTGTGACCGGGGAACACTACCTCTGGGCCACCAGGACAATAAAAGCAGTCCTAGACTCTGCTATATTTCACACAAAGCCTGTTCAACGGGCTTATGGCACAGTGAACCTCTAATGGGGACCACCCGTGCCGCTTAGATGATCATAACAACGTTTTGCCAAATGCGGCTTCGAAACAGGAGGATCCATATTTATTTCATTAGCCCAATAAAGCACGCGGACTTCTACATATAATCAACACCTCACCCCACCAGGATTTCAACCAACGATCTTATAATTGTGACCGGGGAACGCTACCTCTGGGCCACCAGGATAATAAAAGCAGTCCTAGACTCTGCTATATTTCACACAAAGCCTGTTCAACGAGCTTATGGCGCCGTGAACCGCTATTGGGGACCACCCGTGCCGCTTAGGTGATCAGAGCAACGTTTTACCAAATGCGGCTTCAAAACACGAGGATCCATATATATTTCATATGCCCAATAAAGCACTCGGACTTCTATATATAATCAACACCTTCACCCACCAGGATTTAAACCCACAATCTTATAATTGTGACCGGGGAACGCTACCTCTGGGCCACCAGGACAATAAAAGCAGTCCTGAATACTGCTGCTCTTCACACAAAAGCCTGTTCAAGCGGCTTGGCCGTGAACCTCTCATTGGGACCACCTGTGCCGCTTAGGTGATCAGAGCAACGTTTTACCAAATGCGGCATCAAAACACGAGGATCCATATATATTAAATTTGCCCAATAAAACAGGCGGACTTCTACATATAATCAACACCTCACCCAACCAGGATTTGAAGCCACGATCTTATAATTGTGACCGGGAACGCTATCTCTGGGCCAACAGGACAATAAAAGCATTCGTAGGCTCTGCTATATTTCACACAAAGTCTGTTCAACGAGCTTATGGCGCTGTGAACCTCTAATGGAGACCACCCGTGCTGGCAGGTGATGAGAGCAACGTTTTACCAAATGCGGCTTCAAAACACGAGGGTCCATATATATTTCATTAGTCCAATAAAGCACGCGGACTTCTACATATAATCAACACCTCAGCCCACCAGGATTCAAACCCACGATCTTATAAGTGTGACCGGGGTATGCTACCTCTGGGCCACCAGGACAATTAAAGCAGTCCTAGACTCTGCTATATTTCACACAAAGCCTGTTCAACGAGCTTATGGCTCCGTGAACCTCTAATGGGGACCACGCGTGCCGCTTAGGTGATGAGAGCAACGTTTTACCAA